>NC_056734.1:875559051-875851551 GCF_019279795.1 Protopterus annectens | reverse complement strand
TGTCTCTGTCTGTCTCTCTCGCTCATGCTCTCTCTCTCTCTCCCAGTTGTTGCAATGATATTATTGCATGTGTGGACAGTAGATACAGGCTGCTTTTCTAGGTATCTGCACATGTGCATGTGATGGCCTCTGCACCAATTGGTGCCCACCATTTAGTAATTGCATGCAGCCTGCTGTGTGGTAATTGCAATTCTCACTGTAATTTCAGGACACTGCTATAAAATGATAGGTTAGGTAGGCATAGCCATTTCAGTTTTGCAAGGTGGGGACCAGGCTTGTTTGCTGTGGACACTGTTGTCTCAGTCAGAAGGTTGGTATATGTCTCATATCTGAAGCTGGGTTGTAGCCAGTGAAATGCATGTTGCACTGAAACCTGACTGTTGCTTCCTCCAGTACACTCTTCTCAGTGTGTAGGTTTACTCACACCTCCTAATGCTAACACTGGATACATGGGAATATGCACTTTCTTTTCGAATCAGAGAATTAACTGGCATACAACAATAGTTATTGCAATGTATTCCTATGGCTTTCCTATTTTCCCTTTACATTCACTCATTGTAATGCATGTTAGATTTCTTTCAGCACCAAGTTATTGTATATCTGCTGTGGCTTAGTGTTGCATCATGCAAACTGGTGAGTCCAAGGTGTGGGGTTTGAGACTGACAAGGGTATTTTATTTTGCTGCTGAGCAGTACAAGGGACCTGTCATACAGAGTGACTGAGACACTTTTAAGTAGTTGTAAGCAGGTTTTCGCGGGTTTGCGTGACACTTAGCGATGCTAAGCTAAGCTTAGCGTAGCTTATTTTATATTAGCAATACTAAGCCAAGCTTGGCTTAGCTTATCATATCTTAACAATGCTAAGCTAAGCGCAAACATGCGCACACTGGTGCAAACCCGCTTACTACTGTTTACAAGTGCTCACTCCCGCTAACCCCTGCGCTCATTTCTTTGACAGAAAAGTAAATGGGGAGATAGGAATGTGGTGATAAAGGGTGCACAAAGAGGGGAAGACAGTAGGGAAACCAGCTCGGGATGTACAGGATGGGTGTGGAGAAGGTCCATAGCAGGCCATTTCTTTACCAGCAACAGCTGTGCATATGCAATACATTAGGAGGGATATTTGAAACCTTCCACCTCTGAGAGAGAGGTGAGGACAACTAAGTATGTTGTACTACCAATTATGAATATCAGGCACATGCACTGTTTGTGAACTGCTACACTGTCATTAGTACGTTACTCACTTCTGAACAGTTTGTGGTTTGTTTGTGTTGACATTAGCACAGTCTGCTCAGGACAACTGGACATATTTCACTACTGTGTATGCCTACCTACACCCTTGGTTGTGCCTGACTACACGGGTATATAGTACCTTTGGGTAGGGGTGCAGAACTGCAGAGTCCATTATTTATTATCTTGTGATGTTTATCTTACTGAACATGCAGAGTTGCTGTGTACCTGTAAGTCTATAAAGGCTAGTAGTCTGTCTGAGTAGCTCCCACGTGTGGACATATCCAGATGGTAGACGGAGGTCAGCCTAGTATGTTTTGACTGTGCACCACAGCAGTCTTTTCAGCACCTGAACAATGGCATTGTCACAGGTGGTTGCTAGCAGTACGTGGCTACATCCTTTGATATTTCTGTGTTGTACTTCTACATAAGGGCATGCTTGTGGGATTCATTCTACAGCTATTTGCAGTGTGTAACAGCAGACAAGCTGATATGCCTGTGTGTTTCTGACTCTTCCAGGCCTCAGATACTCTCAGGTATATATTTGAACAGCCTCAGGGAAAGGTACATATAACTGGAATACACCTGTGATATATTTCAGACATTTTGCAATTCAGACTTTGGGGGATTCAGAGCATATGTATTACTACACCTTTTCTGACGTGCAAGCAGTGTCTACTCTCACTTATTGACATTTGTCATTAAGTGAGATTTCCACCTTTCTGCCTATTGTTAGTATATTTCACAAGGATTCAGAGAGGCACAGCTAACATTTGTTTACAATTCAGGGTCATCACTGTAGATCGGTGACTGTTGGGAGGTCTGGTCTGTGACCTATTCAAATATGCCAGTGTTTATCCTGCTCTGATACTGTGTGGGGTTTGTAAGGTGCTACTGTAACATTATTCCCTACTAGCATGGCTGATTCTCTTTTCACAGTCATGTCATGCAATTCCACAACACCTGCTGGTTAAGTCCCACAGAACAAGATTTGTGTTATGCCATTCCTATTTTCCCTTTACATTCACTCATGGTAATGAATGATATATTGCTTTCAGCACTAAGTTATTATATATCGGCTGTGGTGTAGTGTTACTTCATGCAGACTGCTGAGTCCAAGGTCCCGGTTTCGAGACTGACAAGGTTTTTTATTTTGCTGCTGAGCAGTACAAGGGCCTTGTCATACAGAATGACTAAGGCACTTTTAAGCAGTTATAAGTGGGTTTGCGTGGGTTTGCATGATGCTTAGCAATGCTTAGCTAAGCACACACAAGCTCACACTCGCACACCCCCGTTAACTACTGCTTAAAAGTGCTTATTCCCGCCAACCCCCACACTAATTTCTTTTAAAGAAAAGAAAATGGGGAGATAGGAAAGTGGTGAAAAAGAGGGCACAAAGAGGGAAAGACAGAATGGAAACCAGCTTGGGATATGTAGGATGGGTGTAGGGAAGGTCCATAGCTGCCCATTTCTTTACCAGCAACAGCTGTGCATATGTTTGACATTTGGTGTGAAATTTGAAACCTTCCACCCCTGAGAGAGGGGTGAGGACAGCAAAATATGTTGTACTGCCAATTAGAATTATCAGTTTACATGTCCAGTGGACATGTGTGCGAATTGGGCAGCTATGTATGGGGAGTAATTTTTTTGCGGGAACAGATTGCCCTTTTTTAAAATTTTTTTTTCAGGTGAGAGTGGAATGTGAGGTAGAGGAAGTAGGTATATTTTGGGAGGTAGGTTGTGGAGGTAAACAGCAAAGACAAACAAGACGCATACAGGGGCAGAGTTTGACATATGGGGTGGGTGAACACAATTGACGGGGAAGGATGTTTGGAAATTGCAAGCCCATGAGCCCACAGATGGTAACAATGGAACTGAGATCCCCACCCATGGGCAGTCACCACTGCACATTCACAGCCCGGAGGGTGGCTGTGCTGATGGCTGTGTAGGATGGGTAGGCTCACCCGAGAGATGCGTCACTCTTGCCTTGAGCTGGAGTAGGGGATCAGTGACTGAACGCTGGATATCCCTATGCACCACAGCCTGGACCCTAGCAAGAGTGACAGGTGGCCCTCTTCCACCCACACTTGCACGGGGGGGATGAGCCCCATCCCCTGCAGAGCTTCCACCCGAAGGTGGCACAGGACCAATGGAGGAGGGGAGCCTGGGCTAGGCACCGGAGCTGCTGGTGCCAGGTGCACTCGCCAACTGAGGAGGGACAGGTGGGTCCGCTGGGACCGGCCTTCCCATACGTTCTGCGATTAGGTGTGCTTAATTACAACATAAACAACAGCATTCCAGATTAGTTGTAACAGCATGCAGTAATATTCCCATTAACCCAACACACCAAGGTTCCAACAGTTGAACAGCAAGCATTACACATGCATATATTGAATGACAGTGGATATTTCAACAGCATGCTGGGATGTTTGGTAGCAACAGGCCACCATGAACAGGGCACATGCATCAACATCAATGCAAATATTTATAAAACAATACGACATATGTCCCAACAAATATTTCATATTACACATACCCATTGAGGTGTGGAATTGCATAGTTTATGCACGTACGGTAGGATGTAGAAAAAACCTTGGTTAACATCTTATAATGACCTTTTAGTCTACACTACATTCCCAGTGACTGCAAGTGTATATCCCCTACCTGTATTATTACACTTGCCACCATACATTAGGTTGTGTCATGGGTTTGGCTAGTTCAATATATGCCTGACCTATATCTGACATACTAACTGTCCCGGATGCAGAAGTTACTGCTACATATTTCTTGTTTGCATTTATATTTCTTTATCTACATATCTGGGGTGTTTTCACATGACATTTTCACTTCGATTTGTACAGAACCCTGCATTTCTTGACACACACCCACATTTCTGGTGAATAATTACATGCTACACGTGTGCCAGGTTTACTTATTCATGACAGCCAGCAACTGACTATTGTGAACTGTATATATGTTTCATAGCTACTAGCACTTCCGTCACCCACTTTATATGGGACTGCATAACTCTGGGTGGGCCAGCACATTTTCAAACAGTACTGTTTGTATAATGCAAGGGTACAACAACATTTCAGACTCTGTGACACAGACACACTCTATGATTTAAACCTTTATTAATGACATTGCACACTTTTCCACAGGCTCACTCCTTTATTTGTTTAAACGGTGTTTATGGCAGACATGTTCAAGACATATTATACCGTTATTAATAATTTAGAACAATCTTTTTTCAGGCTCACTCACTTATGTTATGTGACAGTGCCTGCAGAGATATTATTCCAGACATATGTTACCTTTCTTAATGGGTTACTACACTCCTTTTCTGCCTCTCAGATGTTTTTATCTGACAGTACATGCAGAGGACTTATTCAGGCAATTCTATGGCTGTTTTATTGGACTACAACACTTTCTTTCATGCTCTCTCCCATATTTTATATAACAATACATGCAGAATAATCACTAACCTGCCTGGTGGTGCAGCCTTAGCAGCCTATCAGCATAGGCTTGCTGATTCATAGCACGGTCACCTGCAGCTGTAAAGTAAATGAAGGGATATTGAGACATACCTATCTGTTATACATGCTCCATTATCAATTCTTACATATTGCATTCCATGGCTGCATACTCAGTTGTGGGGCATACTGCATCCCACAGGCCTCCTGTATCCACTGGTTCAGGTGGTCCTGCTTTCATCTCTTCAGGTCTGCATGGTTGTGATGGACCTGCTCACCACTCTGAGGAATGCCTGTGGCACTGGTGAGGTCATGAGCTAACCAGTTCCAGGCCTCTGCCTTGTACTCCGTCCCTTGGAACTGGCCCTGCAGGAGTCTTGACTCGTGACGGTGGACAAGGAGCCAAACCATTTATTTGGACTCCATGATGCCCCAACGTAGCTCTCGGAAACGTGAACCCTCTCCTGCACCTGCCATTCTGACTACAAATGTGAGCTACAATCAGTTATGGCGAGTATTCCCACCTATGGGGCTTAAATATGCCGCATTTGCCGCACTTTTTTGTGATTGGCTGTTTTGTAAAATTCTCAGCTGACTGCAGACCTGCTTAGTAATGGTTAAACTACCATTCGTAAGTTTATGAATGTTAATAGTGACTGCTTCCCCTATGTTGTCATGGCTTAGTGTTTCTGTACTTTGATTATGATGCACAGGGTCCTGGGATCGAACCTTGTCATTCTTTTATTTTAATACTGTCTAGACAGGCAAGGGGGTTTGGCTGCGTTTAAGCAACTTAGCTCTACGTTGCTCCCGGGTGCCCTACGGTGCCCTGGTTGGTGCGGCGCACACGTCTGCACAAACACATTGTGCTAGGTAAAGCGCTTTTAAACTTTGGGCAACTCTATTGCACTGGGTAAAGTGCTATTACACTATAGGCAACTCTGTTTAGCTGGGTAAAGCACTATTAAACTATGGGCACCTCTGTTTAGCTGGGTTAAGCGCTATTAAACTATGGGCACCTGTGTTTAACTGGGTAAAGCATTGCTTAACAGCAGGCTATTATATATCTGGGTCCTTTAAAAATATATATTTTGTTCACTGATACATTGGCCATGTCACTGCTTTTAATAAAATGTTAATCATATATGTCTGGTATTATTTCAAATACTGATTTAAAACATAAATAAGAAGGGGAGTGGTGGGACTTGAACCGTGAATGCTTCTTCATTGTTGCATATGCCCTACCATTATGCTATCGCAATTTGGTGTGTTTTCCATAAACATTTTTTCTTATGCTCTTCCATGTCGGAATTGCTAACTATAGCTAAGCAATGGGCACACCCACGCACACACGCAAATACGAGCAGCTATATCATGGATTTAAAAAAAATAAATAAATATTTTACTTTTCATAACTGTGATGGGGGTTTACAGTGTCAGGGAGTGTGGTGTTGGGTGCAAGTACCTTTGAACGAACTCGCTCTTGTGTGTTGACATGTTGCTTTTACTACACTTGCAGGGGCGTGGACATTTAGACTGCTCGGCAGTCGGACATGCCCCCTGCTTTCATACTCGGTCCGTGTAAGAGTTACGGTTGAGTCAGCATGCCCTCATGAATATTCATGGCATGCTATTGTCATACCATTCAACTGCAGTCTGGACTTTTTCCATTAGTATAAGTCTTTTTTTTTTTTTTTTTTACAGTAACAGAAACCGTAAGATCTCTGTTACTTTTTAGAAACTTTCTCGCTATGTTAAAGGAGTTCAACATAGCGAGACAGCTTTAAAAAAGGCAACTGAGATCTTCCTTTCTCCATTGCTTTTTTAAGTTTAACATACTGAGACAGCTTTAAAAAAGCTTTTTTTACAGCTGTCTCACTATGTTAAACTCCTTTAACATAGCGAGACAGTTTCTAAAAAGCAACGGAGATATTGCTTTCTCCATTGCTTCCACCCACAGCTCTGATGTACTGCGTAAGCATACTCATGCACAGTACATCAGAACTGCTGCAGAATACCAGACAGCTGCGGAAGGGCAGCACAGAGGCATTATACAATGCCATTATTTAAGAAAAGTAAGTATTTTTTTCATAAATAATGTCATTGTATAAGAGCAATAACCCATTTCTGGGTGTAGGTAATGCTGGATTTACCCACGGTTGTCTGTGTTTGGCCACTCGGGCTTCGCCCTCATGACCAAACCACACCAACCATGGGTAAATCCAGCATTACCCACACACAGGTGTGGGTTATTGCTTAATTATCCTACAGGGTGCTCTTTAAGTAGAATTTTACAACTACATTTTTGTGTCTAACACTTGAAACAATTGCAATAAAATTTTAATTCTGTCACTTTGTTACCTTTTCTCAACATAAATAATACAGAGGGTTATGATCAGGTCACTGTCTGTAACTTGCTAATTATGTGCTATCATCATAGATAATAAGAAATTTACCTCAAGAGCAAAGCTTGACAGGTAAACCATGGAATCCATGTTGATTACACATAAGCAAGTTACTATCTATGACACAATCATAATTGTTTGTACTGCATAGAGATTTGTCTGTTCCACATACTACTAGCTACAGATGCATTGAATTAAAAAAGCAAGTGTTGTTGGGGAATGCTGTATGACATTGTATTCCCTGTGTAAGGGAAGCAGCTTGTTCCTAAGTACATTCTTAAAGAATGTAGACAGCAGGCACAGAAATGGAGTTGAAATTAACCGATTTCATGTTCTGCTGTTGTCATTTACTCTTGAGATATCAGCTGAACAAACTGTCTCAGCTCTACTTTAGCACCAGACATGATGTTAACAGCACAGAGGGGTGCTTAACAATTGTTAAGCAATCTTCTAAGCATTTTTAAGGTTTGGTGTCCCATTACAGTAGCACTGAACCAGAATGTCATTTAACTGATATTTGAGTATAATAATGGCTTTCATGCACTACAAGAATATATATGTTTGCTAGTTGTTTCTGATGTTTCTTGTTTATTGTCATGTCTGTATGTTATATATACAATGTTGAATTTGACAGAAAATGGCATCTAATGGCATTTCTGGTCAAACAAACAAAATAAGTCCATAGGTAATTACTAGGTAGCTGCCTTTTTGAGACCCTCCAATTTCCCTTTCAAAGCTGAAAATCAAATCTTACACCTTGTGTCTGTAAGGTAAACACCTTCGATATTATACCAAATACAAAAACAAGTTTGTGTGATCAAATTATTATTTTTAACTAATGTTCCTTACTGGTATTTTATTAACATTTGATTACCAGGAAATTCTAACTAGGATAACTGGTATACCCATTTTCAGAGTAGGCCCAGGGAGAGAAGCTCTACTTGTAGATACTACAACAAAAGTGACCAGAATATAGTTTACAGTTACAAGAAGCAATTATACAATGGTAGAAGTATAATTTATGAGTAGTAGTAGGAAGAGAGTGTTTTTGTTGGGGTTCTTTATATGTAGAGGATAGCTACATAAAAAACAGTTTAGGAGTTTTCATTGAAGAATGGACTAGAAGTAGTGGTCTTATGAGTTAATAGTCAAAGAATAAAATAAAAGCACCTTGGACCTATAGAATATTACATAGTGTCTAAAAGTTAGTAAAGCTATAAGTAAGATGTCAAATTATAAAGAGGGATAACATAGGGGAGAAAAGATATAGAGAAGTAATATGTGGATACAGGATTGATGCAAGGTGGTAAAATTCAAAGTAAGATAATTTGAATCATGGAAGGAACAGAACCAGGATTTGAAGAGGTGTTGCTAGATATAGAGTTTAAAGGTATGGAGTGGAGGAGTAAGTGTAATTTTTAAAGGAAAGATGTCAGAAATGTTTGCTATGGAGTTGCCATATAGTGAGCCACCTAAGCTATTATTTGATCTTGTGCTTTTACAGAGAAATTATTCACTAGATCTAAAAGTTCTTGACATGTAGTAGTACTGCATAGTTTCCATTAAGACCGTACATTTATACATACATACATACAGATATTTCAAGCATGGGCAATAATGCCCTTCTAGCCTGCCAATATACCAAACAACAGTTATTCAACTATGTGTCCAGTCTGTTCTTAAAAATATCAAAACTAGTGCTTGCTTTGACATAATTTGGTATTCTATTTCATACATCAGTTATTCTCACAGAAAACCAGTTAGTGCACTTCTTATTCTTACAGAATCTTCTACATGGGTTATCTGATGATTCTCTACTACCTTTTGATGACACCAGCCATTTACTGAGGTAGTTGTCAACAAATGTCCTATATACCCGAATATGATGTCCTCCTAAATATCTTTATAAGACGCTGCACAAGTTCAGATATTTTAGTCTTTCATAATAAATACGGTAGTGCAGTTGTGCAGAAGTTCACATTGTCGCCTTGCAGCAAAAGGTTCTGTTAGAGTGTGGTCAACAATATACTAAGGTTGAAAGTAACTTTGCTACAAATATGCAACATAAATAAGGTATAAGATAAAGCTTGCTTAAATGTAGAAATGGAGTTTAGCAATATGTGATTAGCATCCATACTAAATGACTGTGACTTGGAAAATAAGAAATCTGCTGAATGGACATCTTTCTTTACACACTTAAAAACAGGATGTATGCATTTTATTGTCAGTGAGAGCAAAAATGTAAAATCTGCTTTTTTAAAGACACTGTTACAATGTGTTTCCTGAAAAAACATGCTTTTCTGCACTTATCAACATTTGTACAAGAACAGATGTTCTTATACAAAGATCCAAATAGAATACTAAACCAAAAACAGGATGTTCACACTGTCAGAAAAGCTGGCCTCTTATAAATTCAGCAAAAATTTGACAGGACATTGTTAAACAAGGAAGCTTAAAATAATATCATTAAGTCAGCATTTGCGTGAGCATCTGCAACAATCAGTATTGTTTCTACAGAATGAGCAATTATCTAAAATAGAATACCAAAAAGAAATGTATATGTGTGTGCATGACTAAAATTGTATATAAAGATCAGTATGAATCCAGTTATGTTAGGGGTATTGGTAGGGACACATTTGTCCCGAGGTAAATGTTATAACATCCATGCTGATTGAGAAGTAAAGTAGAACAATAACTAAAAGCTGTAACATTAGTACATGTGGTTTGTTATAAAAAGCTATTTGTTACTGCTCTATGTTGTGTGCTGCAAAATATATTCTTTTATCAGTGTACATTCTACAAGCTTCTGTGTGCAACAAGACTGTAAATGCAACTATAACCAGACTTTGATTTCAGCAGAATCCAGCCAGCAAGACTGAGTGTCTTAAGAAGACTTCAAATCCATCACGGTACGCAACACCATATAATTTTTCAATGGCAAGCTAGCCTGTATTCGAACACAGAGGGCGTGGTAAGCCCTGCAGAGGGTCACTTCAGTCAAATTGCAGTAACTAACATTTGTACGTATGTGTAATTTCTAAACAGAAGTATTTCAGTTTATGCGGCTTGCGGTAGTAAAGTTTTTTCAGACGTCTGAATCCAGATTGAGCCTGCAGTGCAAGAAAGTCCAGTGCCATAAATTCTCCAAGAAAAGGTGGATATCTACTTTGTACAGCAGTCCACTGCCTGTTGTGCTTCACCAGCTTCTCGAGTGACTTTGAAAAATTTCCAGCCATCTGCAACAACAGCTTGATCACCTGTTTTCTTGCTCACTGG
Source organism: Protopterus annectens (assembly GCF_019279795.1). Lineage (NCBI taxonomy): Eukaryota > Metazoa > Chordata > Ceratodontiformes > Protopteridae > Protopterus > Protopterus annectens. The sequence continues at coordinate 875,841,168 of NC_056734.1, read as the reverse complement.
TAAGACTTTTTTCTGTGTCACATTTTAGTATGGATGCTATCAGACAGAATTCCAGCAAATGTAAGTCAAGTTTTACTCTTAATGTAACAGAACAACCAGATAAAATATGGAGTAAATTGTAATGTTGGTATACACAACACATTAGTAAGTGTGAAACCTTATTAGGGCAAGTTGACATACAGGCATTATGTAAGTGGATTGTAACATCTGATTGGTATTTGCAACAAAAAAATGAAGTATACCATTGTAAATGTTTATTGTGTGATTCAAGAGAAACTGCATTTTGTGTATTATGCCATAAAAAAGTATTGCATGATACTGCTAAAAAATAGACTGTGAAGATAGATCTGTTCATGATACAGAATTAACTAAGGGTAAAGAGTTTTCATTATATCCAGATGTAAAGCAGTTATGTCCTGTCAGTACATTAGTCTCTGAATTACAACAGCAATCACATCTGTTATTGACAGAGTCCCCTGTAGATCTTGTAACTCCCTTTAAAAATTATGTACAAGCATGGAATGATGCCACGGCTAGACATACAGATGACGACAGAAACAAAGCTTATGATACATTGACAGAATAATTTGATACATTTTTAAAAGAAACACAAAGTAAGTTTAAAAAGTACAGAAATGACATCCAAGATCTCTGTCAAAAGTGCATAGGAGCCCTGCAGTAAACAGAGGAATCTAATAACAGGTATCATACCTTCCTTAAACAATTACAGGTAGAAATGACAGACCTTAAACAGTGTCTGAAGGAAAAGGAAGAAGAATTAGATGAATTAACAAAGACTAACCTCCAAAATACTATTTTGATATCCCAGCTTAAGGAAGAGTTAAAAACACAAAACAAGTCCAAATTGTAGAACAGGGGCAGAGAACCACTACAGATTTATATACACAGTCTAGATTATTACAGAGTTTACCACAGTGGAATGATAAAAAAGGCATATTTTATAACATGCTTACATTTGAAGAATGGGTGGCATATACAGCAGGATCTGATATATGGACAGATGCATTACTTAGATGTTTCTGGATTTTCATTCCCAAATGTCTTAAAATGTTCATTCAATTAAAACAAGATGATTTTCAGTTAAACACTAAAGTAGGACGTATGACAGCCACTTTAATGACATTTACACAAGGGCATCCTCTCACAGCCAAATAATTAGATCATTTTAAAATTACTATCACAGATAAATTAATGGAACAAAGTGAACATTTTAGGTTTGTGTTTCAAATCATATATCAAAAAAGAGACAGAGACATGGGAAAAAGTGAAATACAAAAACAGCTAATACATTGCTTCTTAGAACAAGTCAAAGGGGTTCCAGGGGATATTAAATGCATCTATGAAGAAAATTCTGATACCGTCACTGATTTGGTACAAAAACTAATGAGGGGACGGACTATGGCTGATGATGGGACATTATACTTGCACCATATCTTTGCATATGAAGATAATAGTGAGCCATTTGAAGTAATTGGTGAGGTAAAAAACAGGGGAAGGCAAAGGTGGTGTGACCAACCACCAGCAGAAAGAGCTGCGTCAGCACCACCAGCTCTTGCTTCTATGTCTGTAGTACCAGGATCAAGCACAGGTAATGAGCAAAAGGCAGCAACATGCTTCTTTTGTAAAAAAAATAGGACATGTTAAGCAAAATTGTGATCATTACAAAGCCAGGTGCAAAAAGAAGGAAGAACAGGGGGTGTTTCCAAAAAGAGAGCAAAGAAATTTACAAGAAAAGTCAGAAAAGTAGGATTATGTACAAAAACCTTACACTATTGGTAAAGACAGTTATAAGAGCCATCAATATACAGGAAAAGGGGAAGTATGCCCTGCAGATTTCCAAACAGTTTTGCCTGTAAATCCGAAACATATGATAGAACAAGCAGAAGGAATAGCTAGGCAACAGTTAAAAAAAGAGATCGAAAAACCTAAATATGTAGATCATTCAGACACAAGGGAAGATGACAAGCAAAAACATGAGTTGTGTCATGTTGCATTTGATAACAAAGGAGAGAATGAGTGGATATCCTTACAATAGGGATGTGCCCCCACTACTGGTATCTTTCCTGACTACCTTTAAAAAGGGTTGAGATGGATGACCACTGATTGATATTTGGGTGGGGGTCACTGTGGAAAAATATCTTAATAGACACATGAGCAGCAGTATCTGTCACAAACAGACAGTTACCAGCAAATCCTATAAAAAAGGTTTGCATTTCAGCATTTAATGGCACAGGATGCTATGCAGTGAGTGGCCAAAATGTGGACATAAAGTTTAGTCAAGAGGGACAGACATGGAAGGGTGCATTTTTAATGCATCCATCTTATTCAAATACCATTATTGGTATGGACATTCTAGTGCCTTTGGGCATAGTAATTGATTTATCTAACGGAATTATGTGAATGGGAGACAAACAACAAAGAGAGGAAGAGCAAAGTACAGGTTGCTATGCAATCTCTCTACCTGACAAACCTGAAAAACCTACAGGCTATGTAAATACAGACAGCGAGGATGTATGGAAGCATTTACAACAGCAATTCCCAAATCTGTGGTTCAAGGGTCCCAGTGATTGTGGGAAACTAGAAAGCCCAGTAGGGGTAGGAAGTGATCAGGACTATATACCACCTTTTCAAAAACAATATCCTATTCCTAGGGATGCAGAAGAACATATGGAAAAATGTATTGCAGAATGGGAAAAAGAAGGGATTATTTAAAAGGGCAACAGTCCTACGAATTCGCCAATCTGGCCAGTTAAGAAAAAATATGGTAGTTATAATCTTGTTATTGAATTACAAAAGGTTAATCAATATACTACTCCTAGAGCACATTTGATTCCAGGAGTCCCAGAGTTGGTTGCTCATATTAAGCCACAAATTAAGTGGTTTCCAGTAACAGATTTAGCAAATGGCTGTTTTGCAGTACCACTCAGGAAAAAAGACTGGCCAGGATTTGCCTTTACATTTAAAAAAACAGCAATATGTCATGACAAGGTTACCACAAGGGTTTCAAAATAGTCCAGTTATTTTTCACCAGACAGTAGGATCCACTCTACAACATTTGAAAAAGGATGATTCAGTAATACATTACATTTATGATATTTTAATTCAATCAGAAATAGTAGAGGAACATGTATGGCTTCTTAAGTGAGTTTTTCATACTCTACAGCAAGCAGGGTTTAAGGTTAAAAGTGAAAAAAATTCAGTTTATGTCACAAGAAGTTAAGTTTCTAGGTCCTATTATAAAACCAATAGGAATGTCTCCTTGCCCTATACATGTACAGGACATTTTACAAACGGAAAAGCCACTGACTATAGCAGACTTACATAAATTCATGGAAATCATGAATTACAATAGGGAATTTATGCTCCCCATATACAAAATGTTACAGGAACAAAAGAACTCCACCTTTTTAGAGTGGGGATCTCATGAAGAGGAGGCATTTTCACAAATAAAAGTAAAACTAGCACAAGCTACAGAATTAATAGCACCCACACCAAGGTTACCGTTTGTGCTATAATCAGCAGCAGGAAAAAAAAACAGTCTGTGGTACTGCTACAGGAATGGCCACATGGTAGCGACAACAGAATGGAAAAAAACATTACACCTAGTCACTTTCTTTAGCAGGAAGATGACTCCAGTAAAATTGGGCTAAGATCCATGTATACAGCAATTATTAGGCATTTACTGGGGTATTAAACAAACTGAATATTTGACCGTATTTTCCAGCATTATAGTACAAACTCCACATCAAGCAGTAAAGGCTCTGTTAGACAATTTTGAAATGAATAAAATTACAGATGGTATTAGTCAGGCAGTCTTTGCAAAATGGATTGCACTTTTTGGAATGAAAGACAGGGGACAAATACTATTTGTCAAACCACATGGGATATGAAGAAAAACAGCATAACTGTTTAGAAAAGATGTAACCTGATGTGCAATTTTTAGCATCTGATTTTGATCACTTCAAGCCATCCATCTTTGTGGATGGAGCATGATATTGGGAACAAGGCAAATACTGGACAGGATCTGCCATAGTTCCAGAGAATCCACAGCTGGGTTCTCCTGAACTAATCTACTTACCAGTGCATATGTCAGCTCATAGAGCTAAACTGGAGGCAGTACTGTATGTGCTAAAGTATTACAATCCTGTTAACATTTTTTCAGATAGTGCTTACGTAGTAAATTCTTTAAGACTGCATATGAAAACCTGGGTAAGGTGAGGATTTGTAAATAGTGTAGGTAAACCATTACGGCATGCTGAAGAATTAAAAGACATATAAAGTTATAACATTGTCAAAACAACAAGGACAATATAGCATATTAAAAGAAAAGCACATCAAAAGCCAACCAGTGAAACTTACAGGTTAAATGTGTTAGCTGATACTTTGGCAAAACAAGCAGCACAAAATGTAAAAGAACTTCCGAATATGAGTATGCCAGTGTAGAAGTTAGTGCCTTAAAAAAATTAGATGAAGAGTCAATAGAAAAAGACCTTGTAAATATACAAAAACAACAGGGCTTAAAAGAAGAAACTGATCAATGCAAATTAGCGGGTATACCACCAAAGGAGTACTATGCATACACCACCTCCAAAGGGTTACAGTTGCCATATGTACCATTTCAGTTGGCACGCCAATTGGTCAAGTTAAATCACCAAATACTGGGCCATATAGGAACTGATAAGTTATGGGCAGTTGTAAAAGAAAAGTATTGAAACCCAAATTTAAAAAAGGTCTGCAAACTGATTATAGAAGAATGTTTAATCTGTCTTCAGGTAAATGCTAAAAGCAAAAGGCCTCAGTTACATTAAGTACAGCCAGTGGATGGGCCATGGTATGCAGTTCAAATAGATTATGCAGGTCCATTACCAACAACAAAGGGAGGTTACAGGTATCTACTAGTAGTACTGGACATTTTTTCAAAATGGGTAAAAGCAATTCCTACCAAAGCCATGACAGCAAAGGCAACAGCAGAAGCCTTATGAAAAAATATTTTCTGTCATTGGGGATGGCCATGGGTCATAGAGTCAGACAATGGCCCACAGTTTATTAGTGATCTCACTAAACAAATGTGTAATTCGTTAGGCATGCAGCAAAAGTTTCATGTACCATACCATCCACAATCTAATGGCATTGTAGAACGTGTAAATCGGAAGTTAAAAGAATGTCTAAAAAAGGCATGCTTGGAAAAGGGCAATACATGGGTACATCATCTGCCTGGTATTTTAATGGGTATTCGAGCAACACCAAACAGCAAAACAGGTATTTCCCCATATGAAATAATGACAGGCCGCAAAATGCCCATACTATTACCATTTGACCCAGATTTACCTAATGGTTGGCCCATGCTAGAAATCAGCAAACATCAGGAATGGCTAAAACAGCTTACTAGTATATGTGACTATAATGCAAGGGAGCAAGCATTCCATCTATGGAAAAAGGTGCCAATATTACCAGTTGAAGAAAACCTTCCCCTTGGAACCAAAGTATTGGTAAAAACATTCCAAATGGAAGGACCATGGGCTAGCAATTGGCAAGGCCCTTTTGAAGTAGTGGAACAAATTGGACCATTAGTGTACAAAATCAAAGGAAAAAAAAAACAGAACAATGTTGGTACATAAAGATCAACTAAGAATGATCAAAAATAGTGAGTAATATAAATCTGATTAAATGATTTCTCTTGTAGGTTTCCATCAGAGAAAACGATAATGAAATTGACATGGTTTAAAGTGCATCCTTTTGGAAATCCAGTTTCGGATGACCAAAGTCAAAATGATTCAACAATGAAATTTCTATTTAAAGGATGTTTTTTTTTTAATTGATAATAGCTATCATACTATTATTGTATTGCTTAGTACTAAATTATACTTACAACCTGTTAATCAAACTGTAAAGTTACATAAGAAAGAGAGAGTAAAGAAATGTGGAAAAATGAACAAGATTGGTCAACATCTTTTAACACTTTCTTGGCAAGGCAATGTTGGTATGCAAAAAGCATGAATGTTTCTAATTGTTTGGTATGTAGTTTAATACCAAAAATAACAGAGGCAATGCCTCTAATACCTATTCCACTAAATTCCCTTAGTAGTTGGTGGGTATTAATAAATAAAACAGGAGATCAAGTCATAAATGTACAATTATGTAAAGCAAGAGTACAGTTATCTGCAATAGTGCAGGGGATCACATATTTTCAACAAAATAGAACTGTTCCAGTGGGTAATAGCAATTGTATTCAAACAATTGAAATGATAAATTTTCACAACCACATACCAGTATGTGGAGTATTTTCTCATGGTTTTCCAATTTTAATACCAATTAAGGGTCAGTTAATATTAAGTGACACAGCAATATTTCATTTTTCACAAAATGATAAAAATGAGTGTAAAACCAATATTACATATTGGTGAAGTAAGACAGATAAAAACTTTACAGTTGTACATGATAAAACTCCTACTATGGGGCAAGCAAATGGCAGTCTGGTAAATAGCAGTGTTGCTCTATCAGATGGCTTATATTACATCTGTGGTAAATATGCTTATAAATGTTTACCAAAGGGATGGGATGGCACTTGTTATATAGGATTAGTGGTACCAGCAATGCATCAAGTAAAAAAGTTACCAAAAGGAAGCATTGGAAATGCAAAAAAGAAAAGGGATATATTACCTGTGATTGAAAGTCCAGAAAATCCAGTAGACACCTTAGATACATCACTCATATATCATCAAAATCTTGATTATATTAAATTAAAAGATATGGATTTTGGAAATGATGTAATCTCTGGAGCAGGTATTTTCCCTTGATATGAGGCTTCAAACGCCTTCTGGGAGCTGAGAAAACTATCTAAACTAGTTGAGGTATTGGCAAATGCCACTTTCAATGCAGTCCTTGACATTACTGTCGAAATGACAGCTATACGAACTATGGTTTTGCAAAATTAAATGGCATTAGATTACATATTAGCATCCCAAGGGGGTATATGTGCTTTAATAGGAGAAAAATGTTGTACGTTTATTCCAGACAAAACAGAATCTGTAAAAGTACATTTAGAAGTGATTGCAAAAGTGTCTCAACATACTTATTATTTCTTTTATTGCCATTGTAATGCTTGGTTGCATATTATTTACATGTATTAACATCTGCTTAGCAAAAGCTAGTCAAGTTACTGTTGTTAATTGTCATAATGAAAAAGTATTATCAAATAATGCTGAATTCATTTCCCTGGTTTAAAATAAAAAAGATGGAATTGTTAAAGTGTGCTCAACAATATACTAAGGTTGAAAGTAACTTTACTACAAATATGCAACATAAATAAAGTATAAGATAAAGCTTGCTTAAATGTAGAAATAGAGTTTAGCAATATGTGATTAGCATCCATACTAAATGACTGTGACTTGAAAAATAAGAACTCTGCTGAATGGACATATTTCCTTACCGACTTAAAAACAGGATGTACGCATTTCATTGTCAGCTTGAGCAAAAATGCAAAATCTGCTTTTTTAAAGACACTGTTACAACGTGCTTCTTTAAAAACAAGGAAGCTTAAAAATAATATCATTAAGTCAGCATTTGAGTCAGCATCTGCAACAATCAGTATTATTTCTACAGGATGAGCAATTCTCTAAAATAGAATACCAAGAGGAAATGTATATGTGTGTGCATGACTAAAATTGTATATAAAGATATGTATTAATCCAGTTATGTTAGGGGTATTGGTAGGGACAAATTTGTCCCGAGGTAAATGTTCTAACATCCATGCTGATTGAGAAGTAAAGTAGAACAATAACTAAAAGCTGTAACATTAGTACGTGTGTTTTTTTATAAAAAGCTATTTGTTACTGCTCTGAGTTGGGTACTGCAAAGTATATTCTTTTATCAGTGTACATTCTGCAAGCTTCTGTGTGCAACAAGACTGTAAATGCAACTATAACCAGACTTTGATTTCAGCAGAATCCATCCAGCAAGACTGAGTGTCTTAAGAAGACTTCAAATCCATCACAGTAAGCAGCACCATATAATTTTTCAGGTTCTCTGGTTCAGTTCTCACCTGGAGTGCCTTCTGTGCAGAGTTTGCATGTCCTCCTTGCATTTGCATGTGTTTCCTCTGGGTGCTCCATTTTTCTCCCACATTTCAAAGACATGCATCCATCCATTGAAAATGGGCTCTGTCCCAGTTGGACTTTTCCCATTAAATAAATAATAAATAAATAAACCTAAATATTTTCACCCATGGATGGCTTTGGAATATCTATGCTGTACGCTTTCTGTTTTTTTCATGCATATTTTCTTATATGGTTTCCATATTGTCATTCCAAAGTCAAGTTTGGGTTTAATGTAACTAACAAATGATGATTTCATCATTTCTGATTAACTAGAGTTTATAAATCTTTTTATACAACCTGTAGTTCTATAATCATCATTGACCAATTGGTTGATATAATTAGACAAATTCAAAGCTGGATCTACCCATATACTCATGTCCATAAATAAATCTACATTTTCAATCTCTGTGTACTGTATTAAATAATCTTCTTTCAATTTAGGTCTCCCAAATCTCATATGCTTAGTTTTTAATGTTTTTATCAGCATAATACTATCCTGTGCTCAAATGGTTAATGCATTCAAGTTGTTTTGCAGACATGCCCTAGCTATAACACATTTAATTAGTTTACCCATTTTCAAGTAATCAACATACAGTAGACTCTAAAACACCTTAAATAAAAAGATAGATCTGAAATCTACAACCTAGACAAGTATGAGCCTAGGACAGAGCATGTGGAACACTCTGTAACCTCGACTTTCACCTGTCTACTTGCTGTATGATACTTGCCATGTCCTTTTTATAAGCCATGCAGCTATCTATCATATCAAGAGTACATCAATCCCTACTTATTCTAATTTATTGATCAGTGTTTTGTGTATGACCCATTCAAATGCTGAAGTTAAATTTATATAACTTACACTACAGCACAATTTTTCTTTCAGAGCTGTTATTATATTGTTATAGAACATTATGTTACATATGGTAATAGATCTATTTTCAACATATACATACTGATATATGGTTTCAAGTCCCAATCTTTCTGGTTCTGACAATAATTTATCCATTATTTGTCCTCAACAAGAAAGTAAGATTATGGGTCCGTATGACACTATGCTTGCCCTACTTCCTTTTCCCTTATATATATATATATATATATATATATATATATATATATATATATATATATATATTTAACAAGTGCATATCTCCAATGTTGAGAAATATCTCCATATGAATAGATATAATGGTACTTTAAGCTCATGCCAAAGCAATCAAATTGCATTCTTACTAATTCTGTCGCCTCCCTGTGTTTTGCTCAAATTTGTGTAGTTCTTTTTCAATATTATCTAATTTGATTTCAGTATCTAAGGTTTCTTGAATGTTACTGATACAATTTAATACCCTCTTTGTGAAACCAGACTGTTTTGTTTAAGATTTTATAAATATATCTATAATCTGTTATGTCTAAGCATACATTTTACAATCTACACACAATTTATCAGTTTGCATCTTCACTCCAACCTGATGTTATGTATCTATAAAATGATTTCCTATCATGCTCAGTATTATTATATACATTTTCATCAAATTTTTATTTATATTGTCTCACACTATGTTTAATTTGTCCAGCGTGTTTATTTCTGTTGTTGAAGTTGTAGTTTGATCTGTTTTCTACTTGTTATATTTTTCTCTCTCTCACATTAATCAAGTATGTTTTTTCATGGAAATATATCAGCATGATGTTGTGTGCCTAGATCCTGATGTTAAACATTTTTTTGATTTTTTTTGCATTAAAACAATTTTTCTTTCAAAGCTTTCCACATTCCTTCTGCAGTTTTTGTACAAAATGCCAATTAGTTTTACACAGTAACTGTTTTTATTCCATATACTCTGTTATTAACCTTCTGTACATTGGGTTATATTTCAGCTTAGCAGGATTCTCTAGTAGTGATTTAACCTTTATAACCCCATGATCACTGCTCAACAGTGATAAAACTTGACATGAAGTTACAGTAATTTCTTTACCTAGGTAGGCCCTTTTACAGTCTGAAGCAATTGTTTTTCCTGAACATATCTTGTAAATAATTTCCTTACTAATATTCTTTAATAAGTATTATTCTGATCTGTTTCTGGTAAGTCCACCAACAGTTTTATCCTTTCCTCCTTTGTTTCACATAAGAAATATATGAATTCCTCTAAGTCACCTGTACTTGACTTTGGTTCTTTATACAATCCAGCAGTTGTTATATGTTCCAGGGTCACAGGTCTCATAACAATCTTTAGTCCATAGAATAACACTTCCTACAGATTTTTTATTAGAATGTCTGTTACAGTAAAAACATTACAACCTGACAGAACTTGCTTTGTCATTGTTTTTTAACCATGTTTCACAAGCAATAAATCAATCTTGTATGACAATAGCAAATTTTCCAATAAATAAAAAAAAAAAAACTTTATAACTAATGAACCAAGCATTAACAGCCATCAGGGATGTTAATGTGAGCTGTTAAATTTTTGACCTGGCAAAAACCTGCCTTGTGTTTGTCAAATGTTGCAAAATATCTGCTGCAAAAATTCTCCTGTCTGATTATGCTAGTGAACATCATCCTGTCTAAGCACATGCATGCCCAAAATTAGGCGTGGCTGCTCTTCACATTTCCATTTTTATAAAATGGGACATTTTTTTCATGAAGGTATTTATCTAAACTATATTTCCATTCACTGTGACCTGACTCACCTTTCTATATGTGATTTGTGAACATATGTCCTAATACCTTTATAAGCTGTGCTACCTAAGAGGGCTGTATGTTCCCTACTAACAGTCTTTGTATCAAAATAATAAAAACAGATCCTTACTTCCTTACATTAAAGCATTCAAATTACTTTCTTATATCCTCTAGTTTTGCTCTTGGCAAGCATAACACCATTCAATGTTCATTATGTTCTCTGCAAATATAAGTGCAAGTCCTTCTAATAATTGAATCTCCAGTTACAAGAATATCATTTCTGACCAGATCTGAAGAATTCTCATCTTCTAATTGAGTAATATCTTCTCTATCAATTACAAGAAAGAAATAATCCTCATCACCATTTGTCTTATTAATCCCACTGTTTTCATTGCTTATTACATTTACAAACACAAAATTCTCATCCAACTGTCTTTGTACATTCACAGCTTCAGCCATGTTGTCAACTTCTGTCGTTATCCTCTTTTTTTCTTACAGTAATGTTCTTCGATCTTTCCAAGTTCAGTTTTCACTTCTTCCTTTTTACCTGCACTTTGCCACTTTTTCTACCTTCCTTTTTGAAAAATAATGCCCTTTTGTGTAGACGGAATGTTTCTGACTGAAAAATGTTATCATTCTCTGGAATCTGTGTGTGTGAGTTGCATAACAAAGGAGTGTCCTTTTTAGTATGTATTCTCTTTATTTTGTAGACATTAATCAGTGTTTGCTCCTTGTTGTTTCTTGTGAACTTTTCCTTTCCTTCTTTTTGTATTTTGCTCTATTTGCTCAGAGCCCTCAGACCAACAAGTATTCCTATCTAGAAATCCAAAAGTTGTCATTGGTATGATCTTGTTTAATAGGACTTGAGTGATCTTTATTGACAATATATACTTCCTTTCCTAAATGGAGCAGGGTAGGACAGTTACCTCTTTGATAGAGTATGGGCTGTAATTTATTGAGAGTAAGTTAGTTTATTTGTTCCAGTCATCTTTATTCAGACTTGCACAGCACACATTTATTCATTCTTAATTATAGTTTATGAATCTCAAGCAAAGAAAATTGTATTATACATGACTGACTTGAGGTATATTTTACACTTATTAGCCAGGTGGGCTCATTTGTCTTTTGGACACTTCTCAGTCAAAAGAATTCAGGTCATGGCAATACGTATATTACATGTAAGCTCAATATTACTGTTTTACAAACGTAGAGTAACACAGCTTTAGGTGCTTTAGGAGTGTAGCTAAAACATACATACATACTTCAACACAATATGTCATTGAAGTAAGAAGTACAACATCTTCTTAATTCGTTACAATTAATAGTCAATTTCTTTCTCTGCAAACATGTTTATAGAATTGATGACCACTGTTCCAAATGATATAAAATTAAATTGAAAGGCATTGTTTGTGATACTGATTTTTGTCAAATATCTGAAGACTAACACTTCATGTTCACTGCAATGACTTCAATGACTTGTTTTCTCATTACTAGAGTCACAGAGCCAACATAATTTTGTTCAGTATAACACAGCATATTATCTGGTTACACGATAAAAGAAATGTACAATAAACAATAAGTACAAATATGACACTGTCATTGTCCATGTTGGTGTGAATGACCTGAGACGTACCTCCCTGGACTACATGAAAAGAGATATAGAGGAGCACTCCGATCTTGTATCCCAGGCAGGTATGACCCTAACCCTGAGTAGCATCCTGCCATCACCCAGAATTATACCACAGTACAAGGACAAAACTATTGACTTCAACAATTGGCTAAGCTTCTGGTGTCATTCTAAGGGGATCCAGTATTTGTCTGCCTGGGACGACATGATCGACAGTCCATGACGCTTTGCCAGAGATCGCCTGCACCTGTCGCCCTTAGGATTCCGGATACTGGCTAAGGCTCTTGCTACCCCTATAGTGCCTTTTTTAGGCAAGGTTCAAATGACAAATTCACCACCGTAACAGGTACAAGCAAGCAAAATCTGAAGGTAATGCTACTCAATGCTAGAAGTTTAAACCTCAAAATGCACTCACTCGAGGCACTCCTTAAAATGGAGAACATTGACATCTGTGCAGTGACAGAGACCTGGTTCAAAGCTCCAGAGAGCACCCCTTCATTACCAGGCTTCAATTCATACCACACCTTTCGGCCACCTAACCCAGAAAGAAGCACTAAAGGTGGAGGCGTGTCCATATTCATTAAGGATATCCACACCTCTAGGCTAGTTGCACAGCATAATGCATCCGAGATTATCCAAGTGCAACTAACTCTGGGCAAGACCTCAATCCAAATTGTAGCTTGCTACAGACCCCCCACCATGCCCCAGGATTCACACTCCTCATTTCTTGATACACTGGAAAGTATTAGGGTACAACCCAACACCCTAATAATGGGCGATTTCAACTACCCCACCATTAACTGGGGAAACTACTCATGTACCAACTCTCTTGCTCAACGTTTTCTAGAATTCATAAATTCCAATGCCTTGGATCAACTTATGCACACCCCCCCACCAGGGGCAGCAATATCCTAGACCTGGTCATTACCAAAATGGGAAACCGGTGTTCCACACCAGAGGTCAATTCCTCGTTGGTCAGATCCGACCACAAGCTAATCAGCCTAGACATCCACATCCCGCCCCACCCCCAATTAGGGAAACCATTGTAAAAAAACTTCTCCAAAGCCAACTTCACACTTCTTAAGACAGAAGTGGCAAATGTCATGACACCCATGCAGATGGACAATAGAGGTATGAATGCCGAATCCTACACAAATGCACTTTATAAGTACTTACACGAGTGCATGGATCATGCTATCCCTAATAGAACCAAGATGTTATCCTCCAAAAAAAGGAATCCAATCTGGTGGTCCTCTGCCATAAACAAACTCTATAACAGAAGAAAGAAACTGTTGCAAAAAAGAGTAAAATCCCATGACTGGAGGAACTCCCTGGTCAACCTCAGTAAGAAGACCCCTCATAAAATCCTCCAAAGCTAGTTACGAAAACAAAATTGCCACTGACTCTAAAGACAACCACAAAGCATTCTATAGCTATGTCAAGAATCTAAATGGGAACACTCAGATCTGCTCTGAGTTACAGCACAATGGCACTTAATATACAGAACCAACTGATATTGCCAACATCCTAGCAGATAGATTCAGTGCTAATGTTACCCCCCTATCACCCCCTAGAGGGCCCATCTCTATACTGGAAGAATGCAAAGTTCCTATAATCATGGCTGCACAGGTAAAAAACACACTCTCAAAAGCAAAGAACACAGCATCCATGGGACCTGACAATATCCCAGGCTGCGTTCTACACGAACTACAGAATGAACTGGCACCCTACCTATATACCATGTTCAATCATAGCCTCACCTCAGGCTTTGTACCCATGGAATGGCGCACCATGACGGTTATCCCACTCCACAAAGGGGGAGCCACGATGGACCCCGGGAACTACCGCCCCATTAGCCTGATGAGCCTGGTCTGCAAGGCCATGGAACGTATCATCGTGGAACTGATAAACAAAGACATTGGTAATCTCAAAACTCTGGACCCTACCCAGTTTGGATTTGTAAAAGGCAGATCATGTCTCCTAAACCTGATTGACTTATTTGAAGCAGTCACCAAAGCCATAGATGAGGGTAAAATGGTTCACACAGCTTATCTAGATCTTGCCAAGGCTTTCAACACCATCCCCCATTCTGGAATTATAGATAAGCTCACTAAACTAGGTATAAATCCCTATGTCACAAGATGGGTTGCCAACTGGCTCATGGACAGAACCCACACTGTGAAAGCAGCGGATTCCAAATCCGACATCAGACCAGTGACAAGTGGAGTACCACAGGGTTCAGTCCTGGGTCCTCTCCTGTTTGGTATCTACTTCTCTGAAGTGCAGGCCAACACAGAAGCTCTTTGGCTAACAAAGTTTGCAGATAACTGCAAACTAGGAGCCATAATTGAAACTCCTAATGATGTGGACAAACTACAAAAGGGCCTCACTGAGACAGATACCTGGTGTCAAAGCCATGGCCTGAAGCTCAATGCCAAAAAGTGTATTGTCATCCCCTTTGGTAAAAACTCTGTACCCATGAACTACCACATAGCTGGTAGTCTACTTAATGCCAAAAATGTGATGAGACCTTGGGACACAGGTGGACAGTAGTCTCTCCTTTGATAATCACATCGCCACAGTGGTCAGGAAATCCTTCTACATGGCTCATCTCATCACAAAAGGATTCTCATCCAGAAAAAAAGAGGTCATTGTTGCCCTCTACTCATCACTCATTAGACCCATTATAGAGTACAATGCCCCTTTTGGTATGTACCTCACAAGACATCTACAACAACTGGAAAGACCACAGAAATACCTCACAAAGAGGATTACTGGCCTCAAACAGATACCCTATGCAGACCGTCTCAAAAAACTACACCTTTACTCCATCACATATCACCTACTCAGGGGCGATCTCTGCCTAACATACAAAGCTATGTCAAACCCAGAGCTGTTGGACATGCTCCACTTAAAGAAATCCCAATCCCTCCAAGCTACATGCTCTAGGGACCTAAACCTTGTCACCACAATAAACAGAACATGCTGGAGGGATAGATTCCTGTCCCAGAGACGTCCCATACTCTGGAACAGACTACCTATCTATGTCAAACAGACCTCCTCATTAGCACTCTTCAAGAAAAATCTTGATGACTGGATGGGAAATGGGAAATTCACTTCTGTGGCTCTGATTGACAGTGGCACAGGAAAATAATTTTCTTGGGTGGTGAAAGCCAGGGTACATTTTTTGGCTAGGCTTGTATGGGCCCTAGGGCCGATAGCCTAGTACCTACCTATGAACCTATATGCAGTCCTTAAGATTTTGTGCTGTCAATAAACACTTTTGCTATTTTGTTCTGAGACCATCATAAGGGTCCTTAACAAAATACTGCTTTATGAGATAGCCTTTCAATCTCAAGCTTGGCAGTTTACATTCCACTGTAGTATTCCTATTAATTACTGTAAATGTAGATCACTTATTCCATTAACTGATTTTATCACACTCTTTGCAGCTCCAGATATTGGATTTTTTTGTCAAGAATCTCCAGTCTCTCCTGACAGTATTAAAAGCTTGGCAAAAGGATTTTGTTATTAATTTATCTTCCAAAAAGAACTATGTAAAAGGTTGCAAAATATGGATTAGCTAGTCATTTATGTGTGGCTTGCCTGGACATGAGAGGAAATGTTTTGCCATTTTTACTTAGTTTCACAAAATATAGGACAATTATAGTCATAATAATAATAATAATAATAATAATAATAATAATAATAATACTAATAATAATAATAATAATAATAATAATAATAGTAATAATAATAATAATAATAATAATTGGCCAGTGCATGCATCCATTTAAAATTTGCATACTTGATCTAACTTTTAACTTTGTTCCAACAAATGCAATTGTTCTAATGAAACTGCAGGTGCAATAGTTAAAATGAATAGTGAAATAAAAGAAGGATTGAGTCTACAGTAAAACCTGCATAAATAAGGTTTATGAGGAAAGTTGTGCTTTGACAAGTAAAAGAATGTATACAACAAAAATCATTTGCAATTGTCTCGGGTGATTCTGAAATATGTCAATGGATTTGTCTAAGAAGAATGCTGAAACACTGATGATAGTAAAACTCAGAAATGGAATAAGAGCATGTGGAATAAGAACAGAACATTGGAAGGACAGAGAGAACAATATATGCCAAATAAAGAGGTGTGCCTTCCACTAATGATAAAAACATTCATAAAATTAGTTATTCTATATAAAGAAATAATTCTGAACAAAAAGTAAGGAAATAACAGATAACATTTTCCAGAAGTAACAGGTGAAAAAGAATCTTAAATCAAATGTTGAAGCAGTACCTGCTGCGAGACTTAAGCTAATAAGCTCATCACATCAAGTAAGTAAATATCAAAATGAACCTGCATAATCATGTTGCATATGCTCATACCTTTTGCCTATTGAAAAGTAAAAACAATTAAGAATCATATGATGTGTTTCATACAAAATCCTCATAGCCCTTGTAAGAAGTAGATGGCTTGACTGGAAGAGATGGACAAATGCAATATTATGTTAAATAGATAATATATCAAAGCTGTTATACATGTCTGGGCAAAGTGTAAGGTTTTGAGCAGAATAATAAACAGGATAGGTTCATCACCAAGTAACCAGTGCAAATCTCATATTTTATGGTAGAATACATCGTCAAATATGGAGGTGATGCATTTGCATTTTTTTATTGCATTATATTTTGATGGATACTTTTTGCTCTCATTTATTCATTCTTCAGGAATTGCAAGCCCTATAGTTTATTTATTCCCCTTACAGGTGAAGGAGGAAAATACAAATGTGGTGCTATCACCCTAACTGGCGAATAAGGGGATTTAGTCTGCCTAACCAGTTCTCCTTTTTGTACGTGCCCCATTGTCCAAAGGTATAATATGCAAAGGGCATATGTGAGGCCATCTCTCTTACTTCTTTCAGAAATATCTCTTAAATGCCATGTCCACTTGAAGACAGCTATAGTAGTGTAGCATGATTTAAATGTTTTGGTTTCCAACCATGCAGTGTCATTGAGTCTTCCAGGTAGGTACGTTGGAAAGTCATTTCAGATGACATAATGTTAGCTGTAAAAGTTATAACTGACTTGACTTATCTTCTTCTAAAAATTTAAATCCAATTGAGTTGTATTAGGTGCTATAATAATCTAGCAAACTGAAAACCACTGCACAAAACAAGTCTGTAAAGAAACTGATAACTGAGTTACATTAGTTGAAAAGTGGTGCAATACAATATTAACAGCATGACAATGGTAATGATTTTTAGCATAAAGTATATATGTAGATGACAAACATCATAGTGTGAAAGTTCTGTAAAAGACTCCTTCAAGGCTGATGAGGGAAACAGTTTAACCAATTGAATATCTATAAAAAAAACCTCAAAGAGTTGTTCTGAAACAAACATTAAAACAAAAGATAAACCTGATTTTTCTATAGCTGTCACAGAATATTCTAATGACTTATCACATGAGGAATGTGTCCCACCACAAAAGTTCAATATCAACAGAAAGATGGTTCTGTACCATGCAGAGACATGACTGAAGCAGTTCACTGGCTGAAATAACAATAAGAGAAATGTGCATTATTCGTAAAACAAAAACTCTTAATAACAAAAAAAGGTGAGCGCTTTTGCAATATACAATTGCTTCATCAGAGCATGTTAATAGCAAGAGACCATGTCAATAAATTGGATCAATTTCTTAACCATTTAAAAAATTAACCAATCACCACAATATGCATTCCATGTTGTCATGATACAAACAATCACATATTGAAATTTCCCATTCACACAAAACCTACCTACATAACTTTGAGACACAAGTAGAAATGGAGTTAAGGAATTGTTTAAATACTAGAAGGACACAATTCAACTTAACCAAATAAGGGAATAAGTTATTGAAGGTACTTAGAGAGAATGAATATATTAGTGTCATAAAGCCGGATAAAGGAGGTGGGGTGGTATTAATGGATAGCATCTTATATTCTGGTAAAATGTTAGAGGTATTAAATGACACCACTAGATACACCCAAGAGTCAAAAAATGAAATTAACTTGCCATACAAAAAGATAGATTTCATCCTAAAGGAAATATTGGATAAGGAGTTGATCAGGACACCTATAACTATTTAGTAGGATGGACCAAAAATACCTTCCATATTTGGAATCCCAAAAGTCCACAAAGATCTTCACAACCCCCCTTTGAAACCCATTGTGGCTGATAATGGCTCTAAAACATATCCCTTGGCTAAATATTTAGATGAGAAATTAAAAAAAGGTTTGTGTACAACAAGGGTGGATTTTAAAGGACTTCGTGAAGGATGAGTTATATGATGAAGGTTTACTTTTTGTGACCTTAGGTATACAAGATCTATTTAATGTGATACCCTACAAAGTGGGATTTGAATGGTATGGGGAGACCCTTCATGAGAAAGGAGGGTTAGATCAGGACAATTTCTTAGTCTGTATGGATTTAATGGATTTGGTATTAGCTCATAACTTCATTTTCTCTGAGAAAGAGTTTTTTAAACAGACTAAAGGGGTAGCTATGGGAGTATGCTGTGCCCACACCTATGCCAACATTGTCTTGTCAGTATGGGAGAAGAAATATATATTTAATTCCGAATATGCAAAATATTGGAATTACTATAGGAGCTATTTGGATGACATTTGCATTTTTTGGACATGGACTGAGACCAAATTGATGGAATTTATTGGTTACATTAATCAAACCACTGATTTCTTGAGAGTCACACATTGTATCACAGATAAAGAAATGCATTATTTGGATGTTGCCATTCAGAAAATGGAAGAGGAAAGAAAACAATAATAAATGATTTATTCCTGGAAGCTACTACTGATATTGATACATTTAACTATTTAAATATGACAGCACCTAGGTATTCGGTTATGATTGGAGCACCTAAAATTCATAAAGCTGTAGGTGACCCACCCCTCAAACCCATCGTAGATGTTAGGGGGTCATTGACCCATGCTTGTGCTAAGCTTGTAGACTCCAAACTTAAGAAATATCTGAATGTGGAATCACAAATATGTTCTGATTCATTGAACTTTTTGGAAGCTATTAATAATTTAGTATTTGTTGAAATGTATAATTTCTTTACTATTAATGTATGAGATTTATACACATTTTTACCCCAGGAATTAGGTATCTCTTGAACTAGAGAATTTTTATTTAAGAAAGGGGTAGATTCTGAAGAAATTAATTTGATCAAATGTTTGTTGGAAATTATTCTCTCCAACAACTTTCTTTTGACAATTCTTTCTATAGTCAAAAATCAGGTGTCGCAATAGGGTCACCATGTGGAACTACTTTTCCCAAACCACATGTCTAAAGAAAAAGTCCATTGGTACACACAATACCTGGATGATATTTTTGTCATCATTATAGGTGATGAGAGGGTGGCAAATGATTTTGTCAATGAAATCACTTCATTAACAAACCTTTTATGCTTACATCATCATTCAACACATCCTCTATCCCTTATCTTGATGTGAGACTTGCCAAGGGTAACGTCAATGGTAGATATATTGCCAACATCTATAGAAAGCCAACATATTCAAACAGCTTCCTAGATTACAGCAGCCCCCACCCCAATCACCAAAAAAGGTCTGTGATAAAGTGGCAAATAGTTAGAGCTGCTAGAATCGTGACTTTTGATGAGAATTATCATCAGGAATGAGAACTTTTAAGACAGATGTTTATTAAGAGGGCATATCCAACAATGTTGGTGGATGACATCATTAAGGAAGTCACCATAAAAAGGGAAGCAGGGCACATTGTAGCAATATTAAATTGAGGCACTGTTACTGGTAGGTATCAAATACCAAGTGAGTCAGTACAGGAGGTCACTATAGGACATAATATGTCCAATATTAGCTATAATTTGAGCTTCATTACCCCATTTTCAAATGATACCAGGACACTCAGGAATATTCTGATTAAAAACTGGGCTTTAATAAATGAAGATACTGGAATTTACCAGAAACTCTGTGACACACCTAAAATTATTTTCAAACATGGCTTGAATTTGAAAAACCTACTAGAGTTTACAAGGAAATCTTATATACCACATAGGGGTATGAATAAATGTGGGCACTGCCACTATTGTAAATATATAGAAGTTACTACAAAATTTAAAATAGGTGACAATATTTTTAACATCAATGAGAAATATACATGTGAAACAAAAGATGTGGTATATTTGGCTCAATGCTAATTATGCCCAAGTTTCTATATAGGAAAAAACAGAGCATTGTGTAAAACAACATATTTATGAACATCAGTACAATATATTTAAAGCCACTCATAATAATGTGCTGGGAAGGCATTTTTTTGGAGTACCCTGATCATGAATTTCGGTATATAGTTATTGATCAAGTGCAACAAGACATTAGGGGGAGATTGGCCATTAAGGTTAGAGGAAAGAGAATGACTGTGGCAACTAAAATTAAATGCCCAAGCTTCCCCAGGTCTAAATGAATACAGTTCCCTGAGGTGCGTATTAATGTTAAAATCACTAGACAGATAATAACTGTGGTTTGTGTGCGTGTGTGTGTGTGTGTGTGTATGTGTGTGTGTGTGTGTGTGTGTGTGTGTGTGTGTGTGTGTGTGTGTGTGTGTGTGTGTGTGTGTGTGTGTGTGTGTGTGTGTGTATATGTATATATATATATATATATATATATATATATATATATATATATATATATATATATATATATATATATATATGGGTTCCTTTCAGAAGCTCGAAATACTGAAATCTTGAATTTCAGTATTTCGAGCCCAAGAAGCTGAATCCACATAATAGCAAATGTTTAGAAGCGTGAAATTTAAAACCTCGAATACCAGAGGTTTTGAATTTCACGCTTCTAAACTTTCACTGTGGTCATGTATTCAGGTAACCGTGTGTGTGTGCGTGTGTGTGTGTGTGTGTGTGTGTGTGTGTGTGTGTGTGTGTGTGTGTGTGTGTGTGTGTGTGTGTTAAGGGGTTTGGGTAGAGGCTGTGGTGTGTGTTAGTGTGTTTTGTTGCTATGATGTGTGTGTGTGAGGAGAATCTAGCTTGTGTGGTGGTGTTTTGTGTGTGTTTGTATGTAGTGTGACCTCGGAGTGAGAATATTTATGTAGGAGAGGTGTGGGGGGTGCAGCACCCCACATGGGGGATGCAGGGGTGTGTGTGTTTGTGTGGAGGATGGTGTGTGTGTGTGTGTGTGTGTGTGTGTGTGTGTGTGTGTGTGTGTGTGTGTGTGTGTGTGTAGTAAAACCGCAAAATTCAAAACCTCCGATATTCGAGGATTTGAATTTCGCGGTTTTTAGTTTTCGTTGTTATGTGGATTTGGCTTCTTGGGCTTGAGATACTGAAATTTGAGATTTCAGTATTTCGAGCTTCTGAAGTGAATCCATATATATAAATATATATATATATATATATATATATATATATATATATATATATATATATATATATATATATAATTACACGTAATAGTGATTTTTTTATTTGATATTTTAGATGCAGTCATAACATTTGCATTGACAAGTGAATTTTATGTGGAATTTAGCTTTAATAATCTCAGGAAGTGATGTCATGGTTACACAAGCTATTTAAACATATGTGAATCAATGTTTCATGTCTGAAGAAGTTTACTGATTGTAGTAGATGAAAGCGCTAACAATAAATGTGCTTGTTGGAACTATCATCATCTTTTTAGTTATGGAAGTTCGTTTTAATATTAAGTTGGTTTTAACTAATAAAAATTAACTAGATGGGAGGGGATATATAAAGGAGCACTAAAGCAGTATGTTTGTACTAGCTGATGAAGTCCATTTTGGAAGACAAAAACGTGGAGAATTTGTGGAGCATTAATGTGTTGAATAAACAGCTGCTTTTTCCACAGTCGAGTGTGGTGTATTTATGACTACTTGACCTCTTCTGGTGCCTTTGTTTTTTTGTTTATTCTTTTTATATTTGGTTTCCACCACAGGGTTTTTTACTTTTGAATTTGGTGCTGCATTTATTTCAGATAGGAACAGATACATATTTGTAACTATTTACATGTTCACAAAATTTGGCAATGTAGGATTCTGCATAAGCGTTGGGGTCATCAAGGTGGAAGGAGCTTTTGAATTTATACAGATTATCTCCCAGTTTTAGTACATTAGCCTTCACATAATTTCTGAATACTAAGGTATTGGAAGATACTTCAGACTTCTGTCTTATGGTAAATGTGATTGACTTGTGATCTGATTTGAAGCAGAAGAAGTTACAATTTGTGAGGAATAAAGCTTCTCCATATCGGTAATGGCCAAGTCTAAGATTTTATTGCTCCTGGCTGGGGTGTGAAATAACTGATTCATGGAGTTTGTATTGATGATGTTCAGAAATCTTAGTGCATACATTTTTAAGGCTGCATACTTCTCCTGGTTTATGCAGGTGTAGTTGAATTCTCCTAAAAGAATGGTGTTTGGCTTAATAAATAGCGAATCCATGCCAGCTAGCTAGTAAATATGGGCCTTGAAGGAAATAGAGGTGGCCCTATAGTTATTTATGACATGATAAGGAGTTTTGTTAATAGTAAGTTGGACATGAAGGAGATCCAGATAATTATCTTGCATAACAAGCCTGGAAGTAATGTGCCTTTTTAAGAATATGGGGACAGCACCAACTTTGGTGCCTTTTTCTAATGTGGTGTGCCTGAACAAGTAAGAAACACTGAAATCTTAAACTGGTGGAAGTTCTTTCAATGGTCTTAATCAGGTCTCTCTGATTATTTATATAACTATGTTTTCAAGTATAAGGAGGGCTTGTAGGGAGTAAAGGTTTTCTTAAAACTCTTAGCATTGATCACAAATACCTTCAGGCTATCCAGACTTCTGTTTAGTTATGTTGGAAGCTTTATGACATTGCCTAAAAAAAGTAAAACAAAACATAAACCAAATAAACAACTTGAAAATAAAAAACACCCAGTAATAAAACCAAACTTCCTTTATTGAACGATAATCCATTAAGCGCTTTCGTCTCCCAGCACTAAGACTTCATCAGACTGAATTGTATATTGAATACATTCAATTGAAATACTTAAACCAACTTGTCACATGACTTTCAGAGGTTAATGCCTTAACCCCTTCCTTCTCAAATAAGCCACAAAATCCTCTCGGCTATTTAACCCTAGAGGGTGGCAAGCATTAAGTCTGACTTGCCATGAATACTCCAGCCATCCAAGTTCTTCTTCTGCTTTTAATAGTGTTTCATATCCAGTAATAGCTTCTAGTACAATAAATTTAAAATCAATAGGGCAATTTCCCATTTTGTAATGCTTTCCCAAGACATTATTTTCATTGCCAATCTCTACTGCCCTTTTGTGCTCATACATCCTTCTATAATTCTCTGCTGGTACGTCCTACATAAAATGTCCCACAAGGTCTACAAATGATTAAATAAACCACAAACAGCAAACAGTAAGGGTGATAATGGGCAACCTTGTTTGGTATCTCTATAGGTATTGAGGTGACCTGACAGAAAAGCACCATTTTGACATATGAAACTGATTTTTCATATAATCTGTTTAAGAGATCTATAAATTCAGGGGCAAAATTATAAATTTCTAATGTTTTAAATAAATAAGACCAGTTAATGGAATCAAAAGCCTTGTCCAGGTCTAGACCAATGATTGACAGTTATTTTTTATTCTTATTTGCATGTTCTATTAAGGATAACAGTCTAACTACATTATCTTGGACTTTCCTATTTAAGATGAAACCCGTTTGATCATCAGTTATTAAGTTGGGTATTATTTGATTTAGCCTATTTGCAAGTATTGAAGTAAAAAATGTATAATCCACATTTAACAATGATATAGGACAATAAGAGGTTAGTAGTCTGGGATCTTTTTCATGCTTCAGAATTGGTGATATTATTGCATATTTCCAGGAGGGTATTGAAACTGCATTCTTCTTGAAATCTTCAAAAGCTTCACGTAATGTTTGAAGTGCTTCATCTGGTAATAGTTTATATAATTCTCCTATTAATTCATCTAAACCTAGCGATTTGTTGTTTTTCAGCATATTAATTATTTATTTTACCTCTTTTAAGGTTATTGGCTTGAATAACTTAGTGTTTTGCTCTTTTTGTTAATTTTTTGTTTATATTATCATTTAAGAATTTATTTCTTAAATCATTATTACAAGTATTTAGATCCTCTTTATTTATGATTTCATGATGTTTTCTGAATAATTTTAATATGTCTTTCAAATTTGTTACATGTTTAGGTTTAGTTGAAGTTTCACCTATAATCTCTGTTATATGTTTAGAGAGTGCTAAAGTTTTCGACTTTACTGCCGATCTATGGATATTTTTGGGATTCACTCAATAGGATTGTAACTTGATCCTTTCAAGATTTATTGATACTTTATGATTCAAAATTTCTATATATGCTAAATTTAGTTGTTTCAATTCAGCATTTTAATGTATGTCATTAGTGTCACTATTGTTTTTTAATGTTTTAGTTCTTGACTGTATTTTTGTTAATTCACTTTCCCATTCCTTTCTCTTAATTAAGTGCCATTTTTTAATTTTACCAAATAGATAGGATTTTAACAAGTCCCATACAATGTCTTTGGAAGTTGTATTATTATCATTGATATCCAGAAATAATTTTATTTCTGCTAGTAGCCATTCTTTAAAACCTTTTAGATTAATAATGTATACTGGTAATCTTTGCCAAAATATCAAATTATTAGGTTTAATGTTAACTTTAAAGAAAATGGCATTGTGGTCAGACATAGGACAGGAACTTATCAGTACTTCCCATACCTTAGCATAAAGGCAATCTGTAAAAAGTACCTTGTCAATAGTTGTTTAGGTACCAAATCTATAGGAATAATGTGAATATTTTAAAGAGTATGGTTCCTTTAAATCATAGATGTCTCTCAAATTTGAGTAAGTAATGAAATTGCTTAGCTTTTTAGCTGATGGGGAGATTTAAAATTTTTAGTGGTGCCATTTTTAGAAAGGATGCAATTGAATTGCCACTGATCCTGGGAACTATCAGCCTATTAGCCTGACAAGCCTGGTCTGCAAGGCCATGTAATGTATCATCGTGGAACTCATAAACAAAGACATTGGTAACCTCCAAACTCTGGATCCCACCCAGTTCGGGTTTTTGAAAGGCAGATCATGCCTCCTGAACCTGATTGACTTCTTTGAGGCAGTTACCAAAGCCATGGATGAGGGTAAGGTGGTTCACACAGCCTATCTCGACCTCACCAAGGCTTTCAACACCATCCCCCATTCTGGAATTATAGCTAAACTCACTAAACTAGGTAAAAATCCCTACATCACAAGATGGGTTGCCAACTGGCTCACTGGCAGAACCCACACTGTAAAAGTTGCAGACTCCAAATCTGACCTTAAGGCAGTGACAAGTGTAGTGCCACAGGGTTCCATCCTGGCACCTCTCCTGTTTGGTATCTACTTCTCTGAAGTACAGGCTAACACAGAAGGCCTCTGGCTGATGAAGTTCACAGATGACTGCAAACTAGGAGCCATAGTCAAGTCCCCAAATGATGTGGACATCCTATAGAAGGGCCTCACTGAGACAGATGCCTGTTGTCAAAGCCATGGCATCAAGCTCAATGCCAAAAAGTGCAGTGTCATCCCCTTTGATAAAAACTCTGTACCCATGAACTACCACATCGGCAGCAATCTACTTAACACCGAATGCGTGATAAGAGACCTTGGGACCCAGGTGGACAGTAGCCTCTCCTTGGTAGTTACATCACCACAGTAGTCAGGAAGCCTTTCTATGTGGCACACCTCATCATAAAAGGGTTCTCATCCAAGAAAAAAAAGGTCATTGTTCCCCTCTACTTGTCACTCATTAGACCCATTATAGAGTACAATGCCCCTTTTGGAATGTACCTCACAAGACACCTGCAGCAGCTGGAAAGGCCACAGAAGTAGCTCACAAAGAGGATTACTGGCCTCAAACAAATGCCCTACACTGACCGCCTCAAAAAACTTCAGCTTTACTCCATAGCATATCGCCTACTCCGAGGTGATCTCTGCCTAACATATAAAGCTATGTCAAACCCAGAGCTGTTGGACATGCTACACCTAAAGAAATCCAAATCCCTCAAAGCTACATGCGCTAGGGACCTAAACCTTGTCACCACAATAAACAGGACATGCTGGAGGGATAGATTCCTGTCCCAGAGACCTCCTATACTCTGGAACAAGCTACCCATCTATGTCAAGCAAAGTTCTTCATTAGCACTCTTCAAGAAAAATCTTGATGAGTGGATGGGAAATAGGAAATACACCCTGGGGATCACTTCTGTGTCTTTGCTGGACAGTGGCACAGGAAAATAACTTTCTTGGGTGGTGTGAGCTATGGTACATTGCTGGCTAGGCTTACATAGGCCCTTGGACTGATAGCCTAGTACCTACCTATGAACCTATAAGTCTCCTGCATATACTAAATCACCCTTAGATCTAATTAAGGTCAATTCAAAATTTTTGTTTACTGTTTCCACACCAATAAGTACTAGCCAATGTAACTTGTTTTTTATTAATTTCTAAAGCAACTATACATAGCATACCATTCTTGTATGAATATGAATAAAGTATTTTAGAAATTGGTAATGATTTCCTCCATAGTATCATAGTACCTCTTCTTTTGGTCCAGTAGTGTGATTCTGCAAATATTGTATAACCATTGAAGGACATTTTACCTAAATCACTTTCTATTATGAGTTTCTTGTAAGAAAGCAATATCAACCTTATTTTTTTTCAAATATTTGACTATATGTCCTCTTTTTATAGGGTTGTTAAAACCATTAACATTTAAAGACATACACTTACAAGCAAACTTTTTTCTTGACACAAATATATATATATATATATATATATATATATATATATATATATATATATATATATATATATATATATATATATATATCAAATATTTTGCTATGGACCCATAAATGCTTAAAACTATATACATCACTAAACATGGAATGTTTAATTCCTGGTTCGATAATCAAGTCATCAATACCACCTTCTAACATCCTTGGAATGATGATCTACTACCATACAATGCTTCTACCATAAAACATAAAATGCATGAAAATGAAGATAAAAGCAACTCTCCAGAGGTGTTACATAATAAAAAAGAAAAAAAAAAAAGGAAAACTACCTTTCTTAAAACCTACAACACTCTTGTATTTATAATTGAGATTTTGAAAGTAACCAAATCAATATGATTTTACTAATAAAATCTAAATTTAAAGCTATGATATGAAAGTTCTACACTACAGTTAAGTTTACTAAGTTTAATAAAACCAGGCTTTTAGTTTATAAGTATTACTTTCCAACATGTGTAGTTGTCTTATTGTCTGACTGACAATTCATAAATAAGTTACAGATTATAAATAAATGAGCTTGGTATTGGTTAAATAAATATAAATAAGATTCAATATTGCTATTTAAAGGGAAATAATTACTATGCAGATCTGTTTCGATATTAAGTCAATCAATAATACATAACAATGTAACCATTCTAACTTATTTTATTACATCAGCCTTGAAATATATTTAACTTCTCATATTAAGTTAATGACTCATATGATTTCTTCTCTCTCTACCCCTTAGAAACAGTATCAACATATTCTCTTTCCATTTCTTTTATATCTTTCCTTTTATTTTTTTCTCTTTTTCCCTTTTCCCTTTTCTTCCCTTTTCTTTTTTTTTTCGTTCCTTTTTTCTTTCTTCTTCTTCCTTCTCCCTCATAACAAATAATGTTCTCCTTTATTCCTAAATATGTAAACCAGTCAAATAATAAGAAGTTCATTACATAACTTCAATTAGTACTATAACACATATGTCTAAAATTTTGCTCAGAATAATGTTGGAAGAGTCTCTCACAAGTATTTATTTCTAGTTTGTTAACTTTTAAGTTAATAATGTTACATGCTTTAAATATTTTCCACGTACTCCATGTTGTTGTATGTGAAAGGCATTTGGAAGATTCACTATACAAACAGTTAAACAGTTAAATATCTAGGAAACTAGTTGAATATCAAAAACACCATACTACTCAACCTTTAAAAACAAATCTGTGTATATACTAGTGAAAGCCATAACTAATTCCTTTTGATGCCACACATTTTATCCAGTTATTAATTTATCATGAACTTATTCAGGTTGAAATATCATTAACAGTTTGAATTGAGTACTGGTTTACATTGACATGGAAGGTTGTCATATAACAGTCAGAATACCGACATTTGGTAAGTTAAATATATATAAAAACAAGGGTTGTGTAACAAAATACACCATGCTACTTAACCATTCAATATAGGTTTTTGTAAATATTAATGGAAGCCATGGCTAAATCCTTTTGAAGTCACAATTGTTTAGAGAAAGAGGAAAAAAAATACCATCATTATGTTATCATTTTAGAACATCAGAAATCTGCACATGCACAAAATAATGTTCCCTTTATTATATTAAGATGTTTCATCTATCACTTTGAGAGGTTCAAAAATGATGTCAAATTAACCTATATTTTTTGCCAAAATACCAGTGCAGCATCCCACTCTGAGTTCTGCACAGGTTTGGGCATGCCGAGACTGATTGACACTCGAAACCCAAATGAGTAGCAGGTATGCCAACTCGCATGTCAGGTAATGATTAAATTATTGGCATGCCTTTAATAGCAATATGCGTAGAACCAAGCATAAAAGTCAATGAAATAGGCTGTTGCTTAGATTATTTGATATATAATATATGAGGAGTATACTATTTGTAATTGTGACCTTGTAAATAGTATTTGAGCCAACACCAAACACTCTGGCAATTCACATTTCAAAGAAAATGTAGAGGAGGGTATTCTTCCCACATATGAATTTTGCATTAGATATAACATACTTAACAATTAATTCTCACATCCTTCAAATGTGTCTCAAATTCTAATGACTAAGAGCAAATGTTATATGTGGACAAGAAAGCCAAAGGCTTTTAATGTAAATCAAATACTTTTTTTATTTTTGCCATAAATTTTATTATTAAATTAAATTATTTATTCATTTTGTTAATTTTTGTCAAAAAATAAAAAAAATGCTTTTACAAATGATCCTGATGTCATACAAGTATCAGCAAAATAACTCAAAGTAAACTACACTGTATCCAAGCTCTACTGTATAGCAAGCTATGAAGTTCAGTACACAGCTCAAAAGTAGCTTTACCAGAATAAAAACATCTGCCTGCAAACATTTCACTTTTTCCACTGTCAATTTAATTAAATCTGTGGTTGTGAATATAGTCGGGTGGTCTTTACAAGCAATTGCCTTTAAAATATTTGAAATGTTTCTGGCGTTATCAAGACTAGCTACCAAAACAAATCAGTCATCTCCCACCTCCGTCTAAATAGAGGAAAGTATCAAACTACCTCAATCAGAAATCACAGAACAAGAAAGGGCATGCCACACTATTCTAAACAGATCAAGTAACATTTTATAAGAAAATACTGGAGGTAAGAATCATAAGAAACACTAATGAGAAATCTTTCCAAACCATGAGTAATAACATTGCACAACCACTAAAACAGGGTATTTGTTTGCATCAGCTATTTGTATTCATATTCACATTGCTTTTCGCAGTGGGTTCTCTACATTTGGAATATCCTAATAAGTTTTCTTTTTTAATTTTTTTCCCTATCCTTCTTTCTTCCCTACTTTCCCCCTTTTTTATTTATTTTTGGGTTTAAATGCAATGAGGGTGTTGTCTGGCCATCAACATTTATGACAGTACTACCTGCACAGACATGAATATTTATACGGCTACTACAGGGAGGCATGGCTGGGGCAGGAGTTCCTACTGTACAACCTGCACTACACTGGCACTATGTCCATTCTTCAGCATGCTATTTGAAAAAATTAAATACAGCTACTCTGGGTCAGTTAAGCAAATCAGCAGTCTCAGCTATAGTATATCCCTGAGGAGCACATTCGCCACATGGACACCCACCAGATTTAGCTCTCTCAATTAAAAATAGAGAACACAAACCCATAATATACTTTCAACAGTCTACAACAACTCCAAAAACTATCTTGGCTGCCCAACAGGTCCGACACAATGACACCTGAACCTTCTTCACATTTCTATCTAAACTTAAAACTATATAGTGATTAAAACAATACAAAAAGTTTGTATGCCTGCCTTCAGAACCATTGGCACACATGTAAAGTCCATAAAGATCATGAATTTTAATACCAATGTACCGCTGATGTGAAATGCTCCATCTGCTCATTGCAATTGCTCATCAGAGCGACAAAAGTTCAAAGGTTACTCTGAGTGTCCGATAGCACATCTACCTTTCAGAATTAAATTGAATATACAGAATCAGCATTCTACACTCGAGACATGGTTATTGGTTAAGATTTTTTGAATTTAGGCGGTAATGTACCTTGTGAAGGTATTCAATTAAACCATGAGGCATTAAAATTTATTCAGATAGCATGCAAAAGAAAACAACAGATAATAATTAATTAATAATTAATAATTAATACATGTTTCAAAACTTTTTCACTAAACAATTCACATTTTAAGGATTTCAAACCCCTCCCTCCCTTCCCCCTCTATTTAGGGAGGTCACATAAACCATTGGATTAATAACCCAGACATCTAATATTAAGGAAGAAACTTTCTATTATATGCAGTTTTATTTCTGCCTAGAGGATATTAAGTCTAGTTAACAGGAACTGATTAAATGTGTAAATGAACGAACTTTTGTTTTACAATACCATATTACTTTCTATATGTATTTTAGGCAATAATAGTAATGCTTGTTTAAATAACTATCTGATTACCATTTAACATGTAGTGTTGTTTTTGTTTGAGAGTTATACTCCTGCATCTTTATATATTTACAAAATTACTAGACAATAAGATGAAAAAAGAAGTATAGAGCATATAAAGAAATCTCTCACAGTATATGGGTATACATATTATTAATAGCCTGTGCATTAAGTATGCAAAATGCAGAGGTTAGTCCGTAGCAAATTGTGTTACTTTGTTAGGGTAATAGAATATATATATATATATATATATATATATATATATATATATATATATATATATATATATATATATATATATACTATGTTACATAAAGCAGGGCAAGAGGAGGGGAGAGGACGAGAATGTGAGAGTAAAGGAAGAGAAAAAGAGAAACAACAGAAAGTATATAAATATATAAATGTATATATAAATCTATGCATTAAATGAATATAAAATTTGTACCTTAAAGATTACTTTGTTTCCTATGAATTCTAGGAATTCTACTTGTGGAGAAATCTGACTGAGGAGATTGTTCCTATTATTTCCATTTGAGCTTTTTAGTTTTTTTCATTTGTAGTTAATTTGCCATTAGTAGCTTGCCTTTTCAGGCTGGGTAGGGAAAAGTCCATTTCTTCAACTTTTGTCAAGTATGTTTTTTTTCTTTACATAGTCAGCTGCATCTTCAAGGTTATTGAAAATATTCTGACCTTCCGGAAGATTGATTTTGACTCTGGCTGGGAACATAATCTGAGCTTTAATATTAGCTTTTTTCAAGCTTTTGATTAAGGGGACACACTCCTTTCTTTTTGCAATTACTGTAGTTGTCTAGTCATTGTCAAACCTTGTGTTTTTTCCCTCAACTTGTGTTGGATTTCATTACCATGCAGTTCTTAATATTAAGTCCTTATCCTGTGTTGACAAGAATTTTACAATGATAGATCTTGCAGCTGTTGGATCTTTAGATAATGATAAGTGTGAAAGGGATCTGTGAGCTCTCTCGATCCCAAAAGATAAGGATTCAGGAAGATTCAGTATTTTTGGTAACCACTGATTTAGGAAGCTAACCATGTTATTTCCTTCCATTTTTTCTGGGACTCCATAAATTCTGATGTTGTTCCTTCTTCATCTGGATTCCAAATCATCCACCCTCTCTAGCAACTGATTGTTTTGTTTTAATAAAAGGTCTATCTGGCTATCACTTTCTATTTGCCTTCCATCTATATCATTCATGGATTCTTCCAAAGCAGCTATTTGGTCTGAATGCTTTGTAATTATTTCTTTCAAGACATCTATTTGTTTTTGACATTCTTTTTTCATATTTTCCATTATTTTCTCCAAATTATCCATCTCCATAGAGAGATATTGTATGCTGGTGATTATACCCCCGGATTCACTAATCCTCCGTGTAAGACTTAATAAGTCTTACTCGGATGCTGCAGTTGAATGGTTTGACGTCAGCGTGCCATGAATATTCATGAAGGCATGCTGACTCAACCATAACTCTTACACGGACTGGGTAGGAAAGCAAAATGTGCACGCCCCTGCAAGGTTTTAAAAAGCATAATGCAACACACAAGAGCAAGTACGCTCAAATGTACTTGCGCACAACACCACACTCCCTGACACTGTAAACCCCCATCACACTTATATAAAGTAGGTAATTATATATATTTTTTTAAATCCACTATATAGCTGCCCGAATTTGCGCGGGTGTGCCCATTGCTTAGCTAGAGTTAGCAATTCTGACATGGAAGAGCATAAGAAAGAATGTTTACGCAAATCACACCAAATTGTAATAGCATAATGGTAGAGCGTATGCATAAAGAAAAGGCATTCACGGTTCGAGTCCCACCACTCCCCTTATTATTTATGTTTTAAATCAGTATTTGAAATAATACCAGACATATATGATTAAAATTTTATTAAAAGCAGTGACATGGCCAAGGTATCAGTGAACAAAATATATATTTTAAAGGACCCAGATATATAATAGCCTGCTGTTAAGCAATACTTTACACAGCTAAACACAGGTGCCCATAGTTTAATAGCATTTTACCTAGCTAAACAGAGGTGCCCATAGTTTAATAGCGTTTTACCCAGCAGTACACTAAACACAGAAAGTGTAATAAGAGACTTAGGGACACAGGTGGACAGTGGTCTCACCTTCGATAACCACATTGCCACAACAGTCAGGAAATCCTTCTATGTGGCACACCTCATCACGAAGGGCTTTTCATCCAGAAAAAAGGAGGTCATTGTCCCACTGTACTCATCCCTCATTAGACCCATTATAGAATACAACGCCCCATTTGGTATGTACCTCTCAAGACATCTGCAACAACTGGAAAGGCCTCAGAAATACCTCACTAAAAGAATCACAGGCCTAAAGCAGATGCCCTACGCTGACCGCCTTAAAAAACTCCAGCTATACTCTGTCACATATCGTCTACTCAGAGGCGATCTCTGCTTAACATACAAGGCCATTTCAAACCCAGAGCTGTTGGACATGCTACACTTAAAGAAATCCCAATCCCTCAGAGCTACATGCTCCAGGGATCTAAACCTTGTCCTCACAATAAAGAAAACATGCTGGAGGGATAGGTTCCTGACCCAGAGACTCCCCAGACTCTGGAATAGATTGCCCATACATGTCAAGCAGAGTGCCTCTTTGGACCTCTTCAAGAGGAACCTTGATGATTGGATGGGAGAAAGGAAATTCACCCCAGGGATCACGTCAGTTGCCCTGCTAGACAGGGGTCCAGGAAAGTAAATAATGTGGGAAGAAATAGCCAGGGAATTGTTATGGCTAGGCTTGTATAGGTCCTAGGGCTGATAGCCTAGTACCAACCTATGAACCTATGAACCTATGAATAGACAGAGTTGCCCATAGTTTAATAGCACTTTACCCAGCTAAAAAGAGTTGCCCTTAGTTTAATAGCACTTTACCCAGCACAATAGAGTTGCCCAAAATTTAAAAGCGCTTTACCCAGCGCAATGTGTTTGCACGGACGTGCGCGCCGTGCCAACCAGGGGACCATAGGGCACTGTAGAGCAACGTAGAGCTAAGTTGCTTAAACACAGCCACACCCCATAGCCTGTCTAGACAGTAATAAAATAAAAGATCGACAAGGTTTGAACCCAGGACCCTTTGCATCATAATCAAACTACAAAACCATTAAGCCATGACAACATAGAAAAAGCAGCCACTATTAACATTCATAAACTAAGCAGGTCTGCAGTCAGCCGAGAATTTTACAAAATGGCCAATCACAAAAAAGTGTGGGAAATGCGGCATTATTAAGCCCCATAGGCAGGAATACTCACCATAACTGATTGTAGGTCACATTTGTAGTCAGAATGGCAGGTGCAGGAGAGGGTTCACACTTCCGAGTGCAACGTTGGGGCATCGAGGAGTCCAAATACCTGGTTTGGCTCCTTGTCCACTGTCACGAGACAAAACTCCTGCAGGGCCAGTTCCAAGGGGACGGAGTACAAGGCAGAGGCTTGGAACCGGTTAGCTCGTGACCTCACCAGTGACACAGGCGTTCCTCAGACTGGTGAGCAGGTCCATCACTACCATGCAGACCTGAAGAGTTGAAAGCAGGACCGCCTGAACCAGTGGATACAGGAGGCACGTGGGATGCAGAATGCCCCACAACTGCGTATGTAGCCATGGAATGCAGTATGTAAGAAATGATAATGGAGTATGTATAACGAATAGGTATGTCTCAATATCCCTTCATTTACTTTACAGTTGCAGGTGACCGTGCTACGAATCAGCAAGCCTATGATGATAGGCTGCTAAGGCTGCGCCACTGGGCAGGTTAGTGATTATTCTGCATGTATTGTTATATAAAATATGGGAGAGAGCATGAAAGAAAGTGTTGTAGTCCAATAAAACAGCCATTGAATTGCCTGAATAAGTCCTCTGCATGTACTGTCAGATAAAAATGTCAGAGAGGCAGAAAAAGAGTGTAGTAACCCATTAAGAAAGGTAATATATGTCTGGAATAATATCTTTGCAGGCAATGTCATATAACATAAGTGAGTGAGCCTGAAAAAAGATTGTTCTGACCTATTAATAAAGGTATAATATGTCTTGAACATGTCTGCCATAAACACCATTAAAACAAATAAAGGAGTGAGCCTGTGGAAAAGTGTGCAATGTCATTAATAAATGTCTAAAACCCAGAGTGTGTCTGTGTCACAGAGTCTGAAATGTTGTTGCACCTTTGCATTATACAAACAGTACTGTTTGAAAATGTGCTGGCAACCCAGAGTCATGCAGTCCCATATAAAGTGGGTGATGGAAGTGCTAGTAGCTGTGAAACATATATACAGTCCACAATAGTCAGTTACTGGCTGGAATGAATAAGTAAACCTGGCACACGTGTAGCATGGTAATTATTCACCAGAAATGTGAGTGTTTGTCAAGAAATGCAGGGTTCTGTACAAATTGAAGTGAAAATGTCATGTGAAAACATCCCAGATATGTAGATAAAGAAATATAAATGTAAACAAGAAATATGTAGCAGTAACATCTGCATCCTGGACAGTTAGTATGTCAGATATAGGTTAGACATATATTGAACTAGCCAAATCCATGACACAACCTAATGTATGGTGGCAAGTGTAATAATACAGGCAGGGGATATACACTTGCAGTCACTGGGAATGTAGTGTAGACTAAAAGGTCATTATAAGATGTTAACTGAGGTTTTTTCTACACCCTACAGTATGTGCATAAACCATGCAATTCCACACCTCAATGGGTATGTGTAATCTTAAATATTTGTTGGGACATATGTCCTATTGTTTTATAAATATTTGCATTGATGTTGATGCATGTGCCCTGTTCAAACACCACGTTCATGGTGGCCTGTTGCTACCAAACATCCCTGCATGCTGTTGGAATATCCACTGTCATTCAATATATGCATTTGTTATGCTTGCTGTTCAACTATTGGAACCTTGGTGTGTTGGGTTAATGGGAATATTACTGCATGCTGTTACAACTAATCTGGAATGCTGTTGTTTATGTTGTAATTAAACACACCTAATCACAGAACGTATGAGAAGGCCGGTCCCAGCGGACCCACCTGTCCCTCCTCAGTTGGCGAGTGCACCTGGCACCAGCGGCTCTGGTGCCCAGCCCAGGCTGCCCTCCTCCATTGGTCCTGTGCCACCTTCGGGTGGAAGCACTGAAGGGGATGGGGCTCATCCCCCCCCGTGCAAGCATGGGCAGTGGAGGGCCACCTGTCACCCTTGCTAGGGTCCAGGCTGTGGTGCGTAGGGAGATCCAGCATTCAGTCGCAGATCCCCTACTCCAGCTCGAGGCGAGAGTGGAGCATCTCTTGGGTGAGCCTGCCCATCCTACACAGCCCTCAGCACAACCACCCTCGGGGCTGTGAAGGTGCAGTGGTGACTGCCCATGGGTGGGGATCTCAGTTCCACTGTTACCATTTGTGGGCTCATGGGCTTGCGATTTCCAAATATCCTTTCCCGTCAATTGTGCTCACCCACCCCATGTGTCAAACTCCACCCCTGTATGCATCTTGTTTGTCTTGTCTGTTTACCTCCCCAACCTACCTCCCCAAATATACCTACTTCCTCTACCTCACATTCCACTCTCACCTGAAAAAAAAAAATAAAAAAAAGGGAAATCTGTTCCCACAAAAAAAATTACGCCCCATACATAGCTGCCCAATTCGCACACATGTCTGCTGGACATGTAAACTGATAATTCTAATTGGCAGTACAACATATTTTGTTGTCCTCACCCCTCTCTCAGGGGTGGAAGGTTTCAAATTTCACACCAAATTTCAAACATATGCACAGCTGTTGCTGGTAAAGAAATGGGCAGCTATGGACCTTCCCTACACCCATCCCTACTGTCTTTCCCTTTTTATGCCCTCTTTTTCACCACTTTCCTATCTCCCCATTTTCTTTTCTTTAAAAGAAATTAGCACGGGGGGTTAGCGGAAGTAAGCACTTTTAAGCAGTAGTTAGTGGGGTGCGTGAGTGTGAGCTTGTGTGTGCTTAGCTAAACATTGCTAAGGGTCGTGCAAACCACGCAAACCCGCTTACAACTGCTTAAAAGTGCCTTAGTTACTCTGTATGACATGGCCCTTGAACTGCTCAGCAGCAAAATAAAAAAACCTTGTCAGTCTGGAACCTTGGACTCACCTGTCTCCATGAAGTACCACTACTCCACAGCAGATATACAATAACTTAGTGCTGAAAGCAATATATCATGCATTACCATGAGTGAATGTAAAGGAAAAATAGGAAAGGTATAACACAAATCTTGTTCTGTGGGCTTTAACCAGCAGGTGTTGTGGAATTGCATGACATGACTGTGAAAAGAGAATCAGCCATGCTAGTAGGGAATAATGTTACAGTAGCACCTTATAAACCCCACACAGTATCAGAGCAGAATAAACACTGGCATATTTGCATAGGTCACAGGCCAGACCTCTCAACAGTGACTGATCTACAGTGATGACCCTGATTTGGAAACAAGTGTTAGCTGTGCCCCTCTGTCTCCCTGTGAAATGTACTAACAGTAGGCAGAAAGGTGGGGAATCTCACTTAATGACAAAAGTCAATAAGTGAGAGTAGACACTGCTTGCACATCAGAAAAGGTGTAGTGATACATATGCTTTGAATCCCCCAAATTCTGAACTGCAAAATGTCTGAAATATATCACAGGTGTATCCCAGTTATATGTACCTTTCCCTGAGGCTGTTCAAATATATACCTGAGAGTATCTGAGGCCTGGAAGAGTCAGAAACACACAGGCATATCAGCTTCTCTGCTGTT
Source organism: Protopterus annectens (assembly GCF_019279795.1). Lineage (NCBI taxonomy): Eukaryota > Metazoa > Chordata > Ceratodontiformes > Protopteridae > Protopterus > Protopterus annectens. Next base: position 875,803,079 of record NC_056734.1, on the reverse strand, counting down.
ACACACTCTGCAAATAACTGTAGAATGAATCCCACAAGCATGCCCTTATGTAGAAGTACAACACAGAAATATCAAAGGATGAAGCCATGTACTGCTAGCAACCACCTGTGACAATGCCATTGTTCAGGTGCTGAAAAAACTGCTGTGGTGCACAGTCAAAGAATACTAGGCTGACCTCTGCCTACCATCTGGATATGTCCACAGGTGGGAGCTACTCAGACAGACTACTAGCCTTTATACACTTATAGGTACACAGCAACTCTGCATGTTCAGTAAGATAAACATCACATGATAATAAATAGTGCACTCTGCACTTCTGCACCCCTACCCAAAGGTACTATATACCCATGTAGTCAGGCGCAACCAAGGGTGTAGGTAGGCATACACAGTAGTGAAATATGTCCAATTGTCCTGAGCAGACTGTGCTAATGTCAACACAAACAAACCACAAACTGTTCAGATGTGAGTAACGTTCTAATGACAGTGTAGCAGTTCACAAACAGTGCATGTGCCTGATATTCATAATTGGTAGTACAGCATACTTAGTTGTCCTCATCCCTCTCTCAGGGGTGGAAGGTTTCAAATATCCCTCCTAATGTATTGCATATGCAAAGCTGCTGCTGGTAAAGAAATGGGCAGCTATGGACCCTCTCCACACCCATCCTGTACATCCTGAGCTGGTTTCCCTACTGTCTTCCCCTCTTTGTGCACCCTTTATCACAACATTCCTATCTCCCCATTTACTTTTCTGTCAAAGAACTGAGCGCAGGGGTTAGCGGGAGTGAGCACTTGTAAATAGTAGTAATCGGGTTTGGACCAGTGTGCGCATGTGTGCGCTTAGCTTAGCATTGCTAAGATATGATAAGCTAAGCCAAGCTTGGCATAGTATTGCTAAAATAAAACAAGCTGAGCTAATCCTAGCTTAGCATCGCTAAGCACCACGCAAACCCACGCAAACCCGCTTACAACTGCTTAAAAGTGCCTTAGTCACTCTGTATGACAAGGCCCTTGTACTGCTCAGCAGCAAAATAAATAACCTTGTCAGTCTCGAACCCAGGATTCACCAGTCTGCATGAAGTACCACTACACCACAGCAGATCTACAATAACTTGGTGCTGAAAGAAATATAACATGCATTTCAATGAGTGAATGTAAAGGGAAAACAGGAAAGCCATAGGAATACATTGCAATAACTACTGTTGTATGCCAGTTAATTCTCTAATTCGAAAATAAAGTACATACTCCCATGTATCCAGTGTTAGCATTAGGAGGTGTGAGTAAACCTACACGCTGAGAAGAGTGTACTGGAAGAAGCAACAGTCAGTTTTCAGTACAACATGCATTTCACTGGCTACAACCCAGCTTCAGATATAAGACATATACCAACCTTCTGACTGAGACAACAGTGTCCACAGCAAACAAGCATGGTCCCCACCTTGCAAAACTGAAAGGGCTATGCCTACCTAACCTATCATTTTATAGCAGTGTCCTGAAATCACAGTGACAACTGCAATTGCCACACAGCAGGCTGCATGCAATTACTAAATGGTGGGCACCAATTGGTGCAGAGGCCATCACATGCACGTGTGGATACCTAGAAAAGCAGCCTGCATCTGCTGTCCACACATGCAATAATATCATTGCAACAACTGGAGAGAGAGAGAGAGAGAGAGAGAGAGAGAGAGAGAGAGAGCATGAGTGAGAGAGACAGACAGAGACAGACACAAACAGGCAGAAGGAGACAGATGCTGAAAACAAACAGCAACGCACAGAGGAAACAAAACCAAAAAAAAAAATAAAAAAATAAAAAAACAAGATTTACAACATACGGAGGTGAGGAATACAAAGGTAAGGTATGTAACAGATATGTATTTGCTGACATCCGAAAGATGTGTCTGAAGGTACTCTACATACTGTGAATCATCCATATGTGGCAGCAGTCCGTATCTATATGTGCATGCACATTTGCATAGGGCAAGGGACATACTGCAACTGTTAGTGAAGGCTGAATGTAAGTATGTTGTTGAAGGCTGCTATGTGCACATATGTATGTAGGTTGTAGTGTGTGGCATTGCAGAAAGCAAGCAGTGCTGGTATATGTCATGTGGTGTTAAATGCTGTGGGACTGAGCTACAGGCAGTAAGGCCTGCAACAGCTATATGGCCTGAGGACAGCAGAATGCATTCTGCACAACATTGTGCAATAGTATTACATAACCGTATGTCTCACAACTGTTGCATAATTGACATCCCCACCATGAAAGGTGAGCAGTATATGTGCCTATATGTGCAGCTATATGTACAGCAATGGATGTTTACATGTATTTTATATATATATATATATATATATATATATATATGTATGTATAGAGATATATATATGTATGTATAGAGATATATATATAGGGATATATTTAGATATATATGGATATATATGGATAAACATAGATATATATCAATATATATGGATATATATATAGATATATATGGATATATATGGATATATGTAGATATATATATATATATATATATATATATATATATATATATAGATATAGATATATAGATGTATATAGATACGTATGGATATGTATAGATATGTATGAATATGTATAGATATATATAGATATGCATAGACATGGATAGATATGTATAGATATGTATATATGATGTATGTGTATGTGTGTGTGTGTGTGTGTGTATATATATATATATATATATATATATATATATATATATATATATATATATATATATATATAAGAGAGAGTGAGGGAGACACGCGGTCATATGTACTGCAACAGGTGCCTGTTGTCCAAGGCATGGAATGAGCTCTAGTGTTGATACTGCAGTGCCATACCCCATTCCAAAACACCTTACGCAGTAACTGCCACATAGGTGGTAGCCTGCCTAACACTGATGGTGTCAGAAGGGTACATGGGACACAGGTGGACAGTAGGCTCCCCTTTGATAATCAGAGTGCCACAGTAGCAATGTAATCTGTCTACGTGGTAGTTGTCATCACAAACGGTGTGTCATCTAGGGAAATATAGGTCGTTGTTCCCCTCTACTCATCACAATGCCCCATATGGTATGTACCTCACATGACAACTACAGCAAGTGGAAAGGCCACAGACATACCTAACAAAGAGTAATACTGCCCTCAAACACATGCCCTATGCAGACTGACTCACAAACCACAGCTAGAGTGCGTTGCATACCGCCCACCCAGAGGTTACCACTGCCGGACATACAGAGGTATGTCACACCCATAGCAGTCGGCCAGCCACCATGACAACACCTCACAATCCCTCCGGGCTACATGACCTAGGGCCCTAATCCTTGTCACCTCACTAAACAGCACATGCTGGAGGTACAGGTTCCTATCCACAAATATGCCATACTCTGGACTAAACCACCCAGCATGAACAAACAAGGCTCCTCATTAGCAGATGTCATACATACCCCTGATGATTGTTTTGGAGATAGGTAATATGCCCTGGGAGTCACCTCTGTGTATCCGATTGACAGGAGCAAGTGAAATCACATTACATGTGTGTCAAAGGCCAGGGTAGCATATGGCTAGGCTGCTCTAGGCCCTAGGGCCAATAGCGTATTACCTACCTATGACACAATGCACACACACATGTACTCAGTGCAATACCTGCTATGTGAGGTGGAATGAGTGTGACAGTGACTGTGTGCAAGGTTTGTAAAGGTGTGATAGCTTAGTGTGAGGTTGTGTCTGTCATGGTAGTTTGTGTCCTAGGTGTGAGGCCGGAGAAAGATGTGTCAGTTATTCGGATGCAGACATAGTAGGATGGCATATGTTGTGACGTAGTTCCTTGTGTACAACTGTGGTGTCCCAATGTAGGCTGAAGCAATACATGTATGCTCAGTAAGTGGTACTGCTGGTGACTCCAGCTCACATATGAACTGTTGTACTACCTGAAGCTGTAGGCCTAAACTGCACAGTATGGTGTATGTTCACAGTCCCTGGTAACACTGTCTTGTGTGTTTCCTGTAGTCTGCACAGATTACATACCACAGGCAAATATATCTGTAAGTAGGGGCACACAGTACTATAAGGTACACAGGTAATGCTCATCTGGGTTGGCATACATCTGTGTGTTGTATGTATGTCTGATGTGTGTTTAATGATGCCTGTACCATGCCCGCAATGACATGTGTGTTACAGGGTATGTGTGTGTACCTAGCAACATGTATACTCTGTTACAGCAGTATGCCAGCTATATTAACAACCATGCACATATGTTAGGTCGGGATATGGCATCAAAGACTAGGGTGGTTTACTGGGAATACTGTAAATGTACATGACATTCATTGCATTGGATGACATATTTCTTCATGCATTAGCTTGATATATACCACCAGGGCGAGGTTGTGCATTGTATCCCAAACAGTGTGCCGACTACTGGCGTATACTGGTGTGTTATATGGAGTGTTGCAGGGACTGTCAGCCAGTTGTGGCCTGAGCACTGATATGTGGTATTGAATGTGTGTATCCTCTGATAGACAGATAGATGCTATATATGGCAGTTAAGTGATCTCTGTACTTCATAATGTTAAGTGTGTCACATGACATGCTCACACATATCGTTTAATTGTCTTCCAGGGTTATGGCTCATCAATGTAATCCATCGTATTCAGCTGCAGAGGAGCAGGAAATTCTGAACAGCCTGGTGCAGCACTATAACCTGCTTTTTTCCAGGGCCAGCCAGCACCAGCATGACTGTACTGCACTGTAGCAAGACCTTGTTCACCAGGCAAATGACATAGGCATGCATAACCGGACATATGAGCAGGTACGCCATCACTCTAGTGATTTAATTAGACATGTCCGGCGGCGTGCGTCTGATATCCACAGGCAACAGCGTGCCACAGGTGGTGGGGCTGCCATACATCCCCCCCACCAGAGTGGAGGAGCTGCTCCTAAGCGAGGTGGCTCCTGGCCTACAGCAGCAACAACGTCACACATGTGTCATCATGGATGCCAGAGCCACCCAGCAGGATGACATGGAGCATGCAGGTAATACGCCCTAGCTGTAGACTACCATTACCTGCATTGTTAGAATATGCATATGTGAGATGTGTACTGTGTGTTTAGCAGTTGTGCTGCCTAACGTGTGCAGTACTGATATTTGGAATAGTATCCGTACACCTGTGACTGTTGACTGTTGTTCCACTGTTATTTAGCACACTCACAGTAGCAATGTCACAGTTGTGGCCACTGACAAACTGTGTCATATTCTTCTAGATCCCTCTGGTGTGACAGTAGGGCAGACAATACATGCTGGTGAGTGTGTTAACACTTTAATATTGGTAATGAAATGTGCATGTCATAGGTGAGGTGTAGGCCATGTACACGTAACACACCTACACATAATGCATGCTGTGTATGTTTGCTGTGAGGCATCAATCACCTCAGTAAAGTCAGTAGCTGCCTCAGTCACATGCAATGCACAGTGCAGCAGACACAGTCGTGGCAACACCGTACTGCACAGTGGATATGCATAGTTACTACAGCTATACACAACAGAACACGTTTATCATATGCAGTACACGAAAACATGCTACATTTGGCATTACCACACAACTGCTGTAAGGTCACACTTCAGTATCCCACATGTCATGCACACACACATGATGTACCTCAGGGGTAGAGGCCTATCATGGGGCTGTGCAACACTCTGCAACACATAACACAGTCATGTTAGGCAATGCTCCCTATTGGGCACCTCCCACACCCATGTACAAGGTGGCTGTGTAATTGTGAACGTAGCCACTGCACTGCAGTTCAAGTACAGCATCCTAGGTGGTGGTCTTGCACACATTAGTAGCTGTGAGTGACCACAAGATGCATGTTGATGATGGCACAGGGTACTACACCCCATCCAGTTACAGTGACCACAGTACTACTCATAGCAGTCATTGCTTTGCACCTCAGTGTTGTGTGTGTGCAAACATATGCACCTATACACAATATGCATAGTGTGTTGTCTGTGTGCTTACATATGCCAGTGTACACAATATGCACAGCAGTCACCATCCACACAAATTGTCACATATATGTCCTGGAATGCTAGTGGGTGTATAGGTCACTTGACACACATTGGGTATGTGTGGTGTTTAATGTTGCAGTCATGCAGCATGCCATGCCATGTCTGGCACCCACACACCATAACCACTGTACACTGGCCATGTTGAGCATTGGGATTCCTTCACATCAACTTGCACTGCACAGCCTGTGTGTGTACATAGCATGCATGTGCTACACCCGTGCCCACTATTATCTGCTATGGACACAGACACTGCACTCAGACATGGATATCTATGTGTCACACAGATAACACATGCAGCCATGGCATGTATACTTGTGAGTGATGGTGCACAGGGCATTGCAGAGCTGATAATACCTGCACAGCAATGTTGTGTCCATGTACACATTGTGTTCCAGGGTGTCACTGAACAACTACACAGTTGCACCAAAGCCATGTATACTGCCATTTAAAAGGGGTGTCTACACTTGCACTGCATGGTCTTGTGCAACACATATTCTGCATGCTGACACATGTATGGTGACTGTCTACCTTGTGATACTGACACCCACCTTCACCCACTATAGAGTATGTGTTGGATTGCTGGTACGTGTGTGTATGTGCTGTAGTGAGGTGTGTATTAGAGTTCATGTGTGCATGTGTGCATGTGTTCATGTGTGCATGTGTCCATGTGTGCATGTGTTCATGTGTTCATGTGTGCATGTGTGCATGTGTGCATGTGCAGACCGTAAAGTGTGTTTCCTGTCTTCCTCCCACAGGTGCTGAGTTAGGGGTTGGCGAAAGCAGCAGGCAACCTGATGCCACTGCCACAAATAGTGGTGATGATGACACATGTATATTGGCACAGAAAGATTTGACATGGTCTGTCGTTGTTCCACCAATCGACAGTACACAGCGTTCAACCGCATCTATGCACACACTCATACTGTCAATACATCCCTCACCAACAATGGCCATAAGCGAGGGACAGCATACAGTTGGCATTGACCAGGAGAGTGTGGTACCCATGGCACTTCCATCCTGTCACAGCAGCTATAGCCGCAGACCTGGAACAGTACCACATAGGTGGACGTCCAGGGGTTCTTAGGGGAGCACCACTGGTCGTATTGCCCCTGGTGGGCGTGCCCTCACAGATCTTATGATGACCAGTATGTTCTGGGCTGTAATGCAGGCTCAGGCACGTATGGAATGGTACACCAGGCAGGGACTTAGGACGCAGAGGGCACATTACACCGCTATCAATGACAGCATCCGTGACCTTGCCGGTGCCATCCGGACTTACACCGAGGTCATTGATAGATGTTTGGGGGAGACATTAGATGCCCTCCACAACATGTCTTCCATGATCCATGACTGTGCATGACGGTTGCGATGTCGATGCGGACGCATGCCAGCAACAGCTGGCAGTGGTCGCAGATGGCCCACAGTTCACAGCCACTCCTGTAGTGGCAGTACCAGCCCCAGCAATGCTGGGGCTGGCCTGTCCATTGACTGTCCCAGTAGACCACGTGCATGTGGCTCTGGCCAGTCCCAGCAGGGACATGGGTCCAGTCATCATACCTCTGCCTCTGATGACAGTACCCAGTTAGGGTTGGTACCCGATACTGTCCCTAGCACCCCTGCCAGGCACAGGTACTGTGTCCAGACCAGAGACAGTGATCTGTACAGCCTGGCAGGTACATTCTGTGGCTGTCCCACAAACTACCGTATATGGCAGCCACATGGTGGAGCTGTGTGCATGCAGACACACACACATTTACCAAACAACTAGGGCTCACACATACACACACATATTACATCAACATTGCCCCATGCTGTACTGTTGTCACTCCCCCCCCCCACACACACACACACATGTCGATTGGATGGGTAAATGTCAGGCTCTGGCAAACAACATAACGCCCTGTGCATATGATGATACCTGTGTCACCTCCTGTCATCTGCATCATTGACGGAGGGACAGGCTAACATGGTGTTGATGCACAGTGTGACACTATAGCAGTGTAGCAATAATAGCAAGTTGTCAACAAGGAAGTATAATGACATCCTTGTAGGTATATCTGAGCAGACATTATGCATCAAAGCTCTGATTGTCATTGTAGAATTGTTTACACCACTGTTAGGTCTGAGTATGTTTTGCCCACCCATGTGCCACTTGGCTGAAGTGTAATGTGCTGCCAGCATGTGTTAGTGAGTGGACAGTACATGTGTGATGTGTGCAGTACAGATTAGCAAGTGTACATCTGTGAACATGGTGGGTGTGCACTGTCTGCATGTATGTGCATAGTGGACACATGGGATGTGTGGCATAGCCTGTCATACACATTGCTAACATCTCATAGTATCTTTCAATGGCCAGTATGCATTCTACTACAGTTATGTACTAACATGGGTAGATGTGTGTATGACATGGGTTGACACTATGCTGTGGGTGATACCGTTAATATCTGGCAATGATTTGTGGTCTGGTAGTATACACAACCTCAACAGCATGACTATACGCAATCATTGGATAATGTCCTGACAAATGACACACAGTAGTAGGGAACCCAGTAACAATTGGATCCTTCCGGTGCTACACTATAACACTAACCAGTGGTAATGACCGCCACCCATTCCTGTGACCACACCTGTTTGGCATATATCCCCCTTGGGTACATGCAGGCACACTAGGGATGTGTCCATCCAAATCTGGAAATGCATGGATTGGCCTGCAATGCATTCCCTGGATGGGGCGCATATCCTACACAAGGGTATCATACAGACAGATACCTGTTGTCTGATACATGCTGTATAGCAGTAAGCCGACTATGGCATAGTCATCCTCATGTACTATACATACTATCCCATCAATACCACACAGGTGGTAGCCCTCAACATGTATGTTGGGTGCCAGTGTGTACATACAGCCTCATGTTATGTCATGTGTACCTTGGTATCCACATATTCATAGGTATTGTGGATTCCCAAGGTGTATCACATAAGACATTGGAGGCCTGAATGCATATCCACAAGGCAGTCATACTCCTATAAAGACTGTCCATTCTTGGCAGTCTTTGTTGTGTATGACCATGTCTGACATATACCCTAGGCATATACCCTCACTCACACTACTCTTAAGTAACTGTCATGGGTGTGTGTGCCACAGATGACCTTGGCCACAGAACACGACAGTGGATGGCCTTGTCACATACATACATATGTGACCTACGATCTGAGAAGCAGCGGCACAACCTGTCAATGGAAACAAATGTATTCATGTAGTATGCAGGCTTCACACCTATGTACTGATTGAGGGGACATGTACACATATATATTTGCCACTCAAATACCTGATGTGTGCAATGCACTTACTGTTGTAATCATACTATGTCATACCATAGTAAAAGCAAAACCCACACCCCATTGACCAACAGTGACTCACACACAGTCAGCATTTGCAGGATATTACAGAGCGATGCATTAACACGGCTCGCAATCTGCTTTACTGGGTGGTTTCCCTTCTCTGGCTGTATTTGTAGGATAGTGACATCATCAGTCTTTCCAAAGAGGAATGTACCTCTTTTAGTGTGTTTTCCCAGTCTCCAAAAAGGGCACCCCTTTCAAAGACAATTGCAAACATACACACAAAGCTTGCAGGATTCAAACCCCTACTTAACTATGTTATGAAACTACAGGGAGACATATTAACACATCGCGCTATTTGCTGTAGTGGCTGGTATTTCTTCTCCTTCTGTATTTGTAGGATGGTGACATCATCAGACTTTCCAAAGAGGAATGTACCCATTTTAGTGAGTTTTCCCAGTCTCCAAAAAGGGGACATCGCACAAAGGAAACTGCACACATACACCCCCCACACACACATTGTTGGTAGGATTCAAACCCGTCTAATTATGTTATGATATTAGAGACAGATGCATTAACATGGCACACTATTTGCTTTCCTGGCTGGTTTTTCTTCTCCTGCTTTATTTGTAGGATGGTGACATCATCAGATTTTCCAAAGAAGAATGTACCTCTTTTTAGTGAGTTTTCCAGGTCTCCAAAAAAGGAACACTTCTCAAAGGAAGCTTAACACATTCACACACCCCCACACACTGTTTGCAGGAATCAAACCCCTACCTAACTATGTTATGATAATAGAGAGTGATGCATTAACATGGTGCATTATTCTGCTTCACTGGGTGGTTTCCCTTCTCTGGCTGTATTTGTAGGATGGTGACATCATCAGTCTTTCCAAAGAGGAATGCACCTCTTTTAGTGTGTTTTCCCAGTCTCCAAAAAGGGCACTCCTTTCAAAGACAATTGCCTGCATACACACACACCCCCACTGTTTGCAAGATTCAAACCCCTACCTAATTATGTTATAACACTACAGGGAGACGCATTAATATGGCACGCGATTTGCATTACTGGCTGGTATCCTTTCTCCTGCTGTATTTGTAGGATGGTGACATCATCAGACTTTCCAAAGAGGAATGTACCTCTTTTAGTGAGTTTTCCCAGTCTCCAAAAAGGGGACACCTCTCAAAGAAAACTGCATACATACACATCCCCCCCACACACACACACACACACACACACTCACTGTTTGCAGAATTCAAACCCCTACCTAATTATGCTATGATACTAGAGAGAAAGATGCATTAACACTGCACACTGTTTACTTTACTGGCTGGTTTCCCTTCTCCTGCTGTATTTATAGGATGATGACATCATCAGACTGGACATGGTGATGTGTGTACACTTTGTTTTATGCCATTCCAGGAATGGTCCATGTGGGTCAGCAGGTGTCAACAGCTTGAACAAGACCTCAGAATCCTTACCTTGTGTGATGTATCTGTGGACACATTGACATTCCGTCATATGTCAACACATATTTATGTGCAGCTTGTTGGTTTTGTGGATACTACATGTGTCTGAGATGTTGATTAATGGCTACTCAAAGTCTATGTGACACATGTGTAGATGTGTTCATTGATGTATGTCCTGGGTGGCTGCCTTGCAAACAGCCTAGCATGTTTGGGAAACATGATCTGCACATGAACATACCACAGTTGGTAGGGTTGTGTGTATGTCAGATTCCAATAGCTCTGTTTATGACTGCAACCATGATGGACTCCATGACCTTGCAGATCAGACTTCATAGGCATACTGGACTTGACTTCCCATGGTGTGTTGTGTACCAACACTTGTGGGGAGTGCCATATGTAGCTGTGACACATTCAATGATTCCACATCCTGTGTAGGGGGTGAGGCTCAGCTGACTGTTCAGGTGCATGATCTGTTTGTTCTGTAGTTTGTGCATGACACATATTGGGAATCAATGTATTCTACTTGCTGCCATGCTTTTGGCAGTGGGGGTAGCTGCTCATCCATTCTACATGTGATATCTCCTGGTATGATGATATGGGCTACTGTCAGTGGGAGGTGGGTATTTACATATGGGCCTGTTTGTCATGATGTCGGCATTGTCACTCAGGTACAGTTGGCCCTAACTCAGGACATATATGGGTGTACATTGCTATTTATGACATAGCTGAAGGAGGTGTCATGATTCAGTCTGGACTCCTTCTCAGCTACTCTTTACAAAACACCAATGAACATGAACACTAATCCCTGTTATGCTCTTTTACACACTTAACACCCTACTGATCCTTTGTGTTCAGGCTACAGAGTATGTCATGATAATATCCTGGCATGTCCAGGGGTCGGTTTCGTGTGTACTCTCCAGTCCAACTGGTGGATATTGTGATATTGACACAATGTCACATCTGCCTCATGTACACAGATGACCCTCTCCTCCTCCCGACAAACTCAGATATATGTGTGAGATGCACCTATATAGACATACAGGGTGCTGAACTCTCTCGACCCATGACTGGCACAGTCTATCAGGTGGTGAAGGTAACCACACACACCACATATCAGTCTCACATACCCTCTAGCAAGAGCACTCAATCTACATTATCACACATAGACATACTCAGATGCTGTAAATGTACTCTACCTAAGCAGCAGAGACCTCCAAAGCAGACACACACACGCCTGCTACCCCACTACAATACCCACATATTACATAGTTTACAATGTCAGTGTGCCACACAGTCACTGCCCTTCAGGCTAAACAACACACCTAATACACTTGTAATAGGAGACACTTATTGTCAGACACACTGATGTACCACTAACCAGCCCTAACAAGGGAATAGTCACTTTGGGCTGTCTGTTGGGTGCCAGAATCTGCCACATAACACAGGCAGTCAGGTCACTCCAAAGCAAGTACAGGACTGGCACTATCATTGTCCATGCTGGTGTGTACAACCTCAGATGTTACTCCTTGGACCACATGACATGATACATGGAGGAACACTCTGATCATGTAGCCCAGGCCAGTATAACCCTGACCTTAACCCACTGGCATTGCCAACATCCTGGCAAACAGGTTCAGTGTAGATGTCTCCCACCTATCCTCCCTAAGGAGCAACTATCCATCCCAACAGAGTATAACCTCCCTGACATCACACAGTAACAGGTGAGTGCTGCTCTCCCCAAAGCGTACATCACAGCATCAATGTGACCAGACGGTGTCCCAGCCTGCATCTTACATGAGCATCATGACAGACGTAACCCTCACATTACATCACTGTTCAATATTGGAGTTAGCACAGGATATGTACCCATGGAATGGCATACAGCGACAGTGGTCCAGCTCCACAGAGTTGGTGCCACAATGGACCACAGACAATATTTCCCTATAAGTCTAAGTAGCCAGTTCTGCAAAGCTATGGAGTATATTGTCATGGGACTCATACACATAGACATCGGGAACCTACGGACACTGTGCCCTACACATTTCAGTGTTGTTGTGGGAAGATCTTGCCTCATAAACCTGTTTGTATTCTTTAAACGGCTAACAGGTCCATCGACATAGGGACAGCTGTCCACACAGCCTACCTGAACTTTGCAAAACCCTTCTTACACCCTCCAATTATGATTTCACAGTATACGGACACACATATCACATTTAACAGTTGCCTAATAAATTTGTTTAATTCATAGGGAATACAGTGTCTGTCAGCCTATGGTGACATGCTCAACATGCCACGTAGCTTCACTATGAACAGCTTGCACCTGTCATGCTTGGACTTTGGAATGCTGGCTAAGGCTCTTGCTACCACCATAGTGCCTTTTTTAAGCAGGGCTTAGAAGACAAACCCACCTCCATAAACATTACAGGTTAAATGAAACTAAGGGTAATGCTGCTCAACAACAGTTGTGTTAAACTCATATTGCGGCCACTCAGGACTCTCCTCAGTATGAAGGATAGCGATATCTGTGTACTGACAGACGCCTGGTTCAGGTTCACTTATGCACACCAGAACTACCAGGTTATGTTTCATACCATGCTGTCTGACAACAAGACTTGGAACAGACAACACAACTAGGGGAAGTATCCATATACATCACGGATGCACACACCTCCAGGTTAGTAGCACTGCACAAAGCATCACAGACCATGTATATATAACAACCATTGTGCAATACTGCCTTTCAGTTTGTTGCCTGCTACAGAACACACTCCCAAACTCAGGAACCACACTCGGCTTTCGTGGGAACTATGAAGAATATGAAGGTCTCGACAAACACCATTATATTGTGTGACTTCATATACACAAATATTGACAGGGGATACTACTCAAGACCTGACAACCTCACCCAACAGTCACTACAATTTGTAGACTCATATGCTATGGCACAAACAGTCAGCACAGCCACAAGGGGGAATACATATTGGACCTGATCATCACCAACATGGGGACTCTATGTTCCACACCAGCGATATACCCCTCATTGGTAAGGTCAGAGCATACATGTATCTCACTGGACATACATATACCCTCCACACACCCATCCTGGGTAATCTTGGTGAACTTCTCATGAGCCAATGTCTTACTTCACCGCAGCAAGGTGGTATCCTTCAGAGACCCTGAGACAGTGGCAAATACAGCTCACACTGCTGCATCCTTTACATACACATTCTATGGACACCCAGTGGACTGCATGGATTGTGCTATCCCAAATAACAACAGGACTCACTGCTCCAATAGCAGGGGACCTGTCTGGTAGACTCCGGCCATTAATGAGCTGTACAAGGAGGAAGCTATTACATGATAGAGCACAATCCCAGACTGGGAAGGCATCTGTGATCTGTACTATCAGACAGCTACGATCACTCATGAACTTTTCTAAGGGCTGCTTCTACAGGACAATTGCAACAGACACGTAGGACTATCACACGGCCTTCTTCAGTTATGTCAGGAACCTGGATGGACACTCACTGATATGCTGTGAGTTACTGCATACTGACTAAACCTACCCTGAACCCACTGGCATTGCCAACATCCTGGCAAACAGGTTCAGTGCAGATGTCTCCCACCTATCCCCCCTAAGGAGCAACTATCCATCCCAACAGAGTATAACCTCCCTGACATCACACAGTAACAGGTGAGTGCTGCCCTCCCCAAAGCGTACATCACAGCATCAATGTGACCAGACAGTGTCCCAGCCTGCATCTTACATGAGCATCATGACAGACGTAACCCTCACATTACATCACTGTTCAATATTGGAGTTAGCACAGGATATGTACCCACGGAATGGCATACAGCAACAGTGGTCCAGCTCCACAGAGTTGGTGCCACAACGGACCACAGACAATATTGCCCTATAAGTCTAAGTAGCCTGTTCTGCAAAGCTATGGAGTATATTGTCATGGGACTCATACACATAGACATCGGGAACCTATGGACACTGTGCCCTACACATTTCAGTGTTGTTGTGGGAAGATCTTGCCTCATAAACCTGTTTGTATTCTTTAAATGGCTAACAGGTCCATCGACATAGGGACGGCTGTCCACACAGCCTACCTGAACCTTGCAAAACCTTTCAACATAATAACCCACTGGGCCATTATGCATAGGCTCACCAGGGTCGATATGGACACATATCTCACAAGTTGGATTGATACCTGGATCAGGGATAGCACCCACATGGTCAAAATTGCAGGTGCCATGTCTGGCTATACACCAGTTACACGTGGCATCCCACACGGCTCGGTCCTGGGACCTCTCTTGTTCAGTATATATTTGTCTGACATACAGGCTACCACAGGGGGAATATGGCTGAACATGTTTGCACTTGACTGCAAACTGGGTGCCATGATCAACTCTCCAGCTGCCACATGCATACTCAAACAGGGTCTCACAGAGATGGATGACTGGTGCCTGAGCCATGGCCTATAGCTAAATGCCATTAGTTGTATAGTCATCCCCTTTGGAAATAACATCATGCCCACACATTACCACATAGGTAGTACTCCATTACATATGGTAGGAGTTGTTAGGGGTTTGGGGACATGACTTGTCCGTACTGTCACCTTTGACATTCACGTTGCCAAAGTGGTTGGACACACCTTCTATGTGGGCCACCTTATCCCATATGGTTTCACATCTAGATCGAGTGAGGTCATTGTGCCCCAGATACTCATCACATGCATGCTTGGTTACAATGCAACATTTGGGGTGTACCTTACCCGACACCTGCAGCAACTGTACTGGACACGGAAGTTCCTCACCAAGCAGATATAGGGACTCACACAGATGCCCTGCACAGTTCAGATGCAGTAACTCCAGCTCTACTCAGTCGCTTACCACCTACTCAGATATGATGTGTGCCTGTTGTTTACAGATATACCCAACCCAGAATTACTGGACATGCTCCACCTCAGGATATCTGACTCCCTTGGAGCTACACACTCCAGGGACGTATACCTCAGCACAGATGTTAATAGGACATTGTGGAGGGACAGATTCTTAGCCCAGAGGCTGCACTCACTCCAGAATGTAATCCCAGTTTCACATAGGCAGAGCCACCCACTGACCACCTACTGGAGACATCTTGATGACTGTATGGGTGATTGTATGTTTACCCCTGGGATATCTTCTGTGTCCCTGCTAGACAGAGGCACACTAGCCTAAATGTACATGGGCTATCTTGTGTGAACTACTATTCACACACACAGTGTAGTAATCTGACAGGGTTGTGAATGGCAAACACACTCTGGCTAGGCTTGTACATGCCCTAGGGCAGATAGCCTAGTATCGACCTCTGAACCTATGCTAATGTTCAAGATGCACAATGTTTATTGCTGATACTGTTTGCAGGACTTTATCATCTTTGCTTTACCAGTTTCTATGAACAACTTCGGTATCTGCAGAACATATTTGATTATGACAGGGTTCCACTATATTATAGATGTGTCTGTTGTCATATAACTGTGTGCACAGGGTGGATTGCTGTGTAGTGACAGGTTCCTGGGTTAACACATGCAACTGCCAGATATGCGTGGCCCACTGCTGTACTCAGACATGGCCTAAGTGTGTGAGCATGCCCAGTTCTGCCATTCCGTGTTTTGTTGCCTGACATTTGTCTCATTTATTCAAGTGTGTGAGCATGCCCAGTGTGAGCCTTCAGTATGTTGCTATCTGAGGTCCACTACATTTGTTGATGTGTGCGAACATGACCGATATTAACATTTATACTGTGTGTGTTGGAAGTCAGGTTCTGTTCTCACAGCAGGACTCACCTTTGTGTCATAACTCGACAAGGATTATGCTGTGCCTGCAGGGTTTCCATGAAATACTTTGCATAGACTTATCAACATTCCTTCATACAGGCTGTAATACTGTCATGGTTTAGTGGTTCAGTACTTTGGCTATAGTGCACAGTATCCTCAGTTCGAAGCCCATCACTGCTTTATATTTCCATACTGAGCAGACCAGACTGCTTAAGGTCCAGTTAAGCAAATATGAGCATGTTGGCTTTTGATCATCTATGCCCTACTTAGACCAGGTTTGCCCGACATTGCTCAGTATTCACCAACATTGCTGGACGTTGCCCAATATTACTGAACATTGACCACAGTTGTGCTAGTTGGTGTGTGCGATTTTGTTTGCATATACTACATGGTGGTAAATGCTGTTTAGCACTGCTTTATATTGCTTAACACATGGCAATAATGCCTTAGGTGGTGCTGCAGGGCTGCCTATGTTGGATGCACATACTACACTCCCTGTACATGTTTGAAAGCAGGTAGTGTCAACTTAGGCATCCCTTTTACTATATGTGCGAGTCGGAGAGAGGTATCATTTTCAGAGTTCCTACTGAGCCAGTGTATGTGCTATGCGCTGCCTCTTTGCCAAGGCCAAAGCATACTGGACACGCCTCATTCTGCCTACTGGGGCAGGCTCAGGTTGTTCCTCCTCTGAGTCACGCTCTGCCTGTGATGGCCTTGGCAATGGTGGTGGGCTGTTTGGCCCAGGCCTATGCTGGTCCTGCTGCAGCTGTTTTTGCAGGATCATATTATGTAGCATAGCACATACTATGACAATTTGGGTACATGTAGTTGGTGAGTACTGCAAGGATCCACCAGATGTGTCCAGCCAGTGGAACCATGACTTGAGCAGCCCAAACACATGCTCTATTACATTATGTGTTTGTGCGTGTGCCTCATTATGGCATTCCTGTTCAGGTGTGTGTGCGTTTCTGATGGGTGTCATCAGCCACGGCTCCAGTGCATAGCCAGCATCCCCCACCAGGTGACCATGTGGGATGTTCCCTTTGGCAAATGTCTGGTACAGCTGTGTCAGATGCCAGATATGGGAATCATGGTAGCTTCCAGGGCAGCCTGCACACACATTCAGTATTATGCCCTGGACATCACACATGACCTGGCAGTTGATGGAGGGGAAGCCCTTGTGGTTGAAGTAGACCCTACCCTGCTCACCGTCTGGTGCTTTAATGCATATGTGCATGCAGTCTATTGCACCCACAACCTCAGGGTATTCTGCTATTTGCTGGAAGAGACACATATTGCTGGCCAATACCTCACGGGAATTGGGGAAATATACATGATCACCGACATATGCTGACATGGCATCCAGGAACTGGTGTTGTACCCTGGATGCTGATGCCTGTGATCACCCCATAATATCACCAGTTGGTCTCTGGAAGGTACCTGTTGCTAATATTCTTAGGCCAACACATACCTTGGTTTCCACTGGGATGGGTTCCCCTCTGTTGGTTCTGTGTGTGAGGCATGGCCTGCACAGCTCAACAATTTGCTGAAGGAGGTCTCTGTCCACTCTATAACGCTCCACTATCTCCAGCTCATGTAGCCCCTGGTAGGTTACCCTGGGCCTGTACACTCTTCTCCGTCTCCTCACTGTGGGTTGTCCAGCAGCATTTCCATTGTCACCACCCTCAGCATGTTGCATATGTCACCTTATAACAGCAATCGCAGCCCCTAACATTTCTTTGTCTCAGTAATGCTTTTTCAGTTTTCACTTCTATTAGCTTACTGCAGTGTCTGTTGTGAGAAACATACTGGGCTGTTGTTTGCAGAGTTTTAAGTGCTAGGCTGGGCTAGTGTACTGCCTGTGTAATTGCCTGATTCTGATTGTTTTCACCTGCTAGCTCTGCTAGTACTCCCTGGTAGCTTCCTACTATTTGTTGTGCTTCCTTTTTCCTTTTTGTTTCCTCGGGGGGGGGGGGTGGCACCACACACAAGCGCAAACATACGCACAGCAGCTAACAAGCATGCACACATGCTTACACGGAGTAAAACTTGCTTATTCGGATTAAAATGTGCGCACACCAGTGCAAATGTGCTTACAACTCTTTAAACAGCCTTATACATGCTTACTCCGGCTTAAACGCACGCACTCACATTTACACGCATGCACTCTGTTTTACTCGGGTTTACACGCGCACATACCTGCTCAGCAAGAAACTTTGGTGTTATCCATGGCATACACCTTCCATTTCTTGCCTTTCCCTAGCCTACCTGTTGACACACCTCTTTCCATGATGTGTAAATGACAGCTGACACATGCCACTCTGCTCCAATGAGCTTCACTTCTTTCATACATACCCCCTCATGATGTCACCTATCTTCTATTCTGTTACTCCCCATATCCTACTCCTACACTCCACTGACTGTGCTCATTTGCTATGTAAACTTGTGATTCACTATCCTAACACTCATTTACATTGGATTGCCTACTAATAGGTTCATAGGTTCATAGGTTCATACTAGGCTATCTGCCCTAGGGCATTTATAAGCCTAGCCAGAGTGTGTTTGGCTTTCACCACCCATTTTAAATTAATTTTGCAATGCCTTTTTTTGAGGTTAGTATACTGTGCCTCTGTCTAACAGTGACACAGAAGTGACAGCTGGTGTAAACCTATGATCTCCCATCCACTCATCAAGATTCCTCTTGAAAAGTGTCAATGTGGGACTCTGCCTAACCTGGACTGGGATTTTATTCCAGAGTGAAGGGAGCCTCTGGGTTATGAATCTGTCCCTCCAGCATGTCCTATTTATTTCAGTGCTGAGGTTCAAGTCTCTCGAGCGCGTAGCTCGATGGGATTTGAATTTTCTGAGGTGCAGCATGTCCATTAATTCCGGGTTGGACATGGCTTTATACGTCAGGCATCGATCGCCTCTGAGCAGGCGGTATGCCACTGAGTAGAGCTGGAGTTTCTTTAACCGGGCAGCATATGGCATCTGTTTGAGCCCTTTGATCCTCTTGGTGAGGTACTTTTGGGGTCTTTCCAGTTGCTGCAGGTGTCTGGTAAGGTACATCCCAAAGGGCATTGTACTCAATTATGGGCCTGATGAGGGATGAGTAAAGAGGCACGATGACCTCCCTGATCTAGATGTGAATCCCTTCATGATTAGGTGGGCTATATAAAATGTTTTTCTAACCACTTTGGCCACGTGGTTGTCAAATGAGAGATTGCTATCAACTTGGGTCCCCAGGTCCCTAATGACTTCTTCTGTACTTAATGGATTACCACCTATGTGGTAATTTGTGGGCACTTTGTTTTTGCCAAAGGGGATGACTATACACTTTTTGGCGTTTAGCTTGAGGCCATGGCTCTGGCACCAGTTGTCTGTTTCTATGAGGCCCTTTTGGAGGATGCTTGTGTCGGCTGGAGAGTTGATTATGGCGCCCAGTTTGCAGTCATCCACGAACTTGGTCAGCCACAGTCCTTCCATGTTGGCTTGTACCGCCGAGAAATCCATACTGAACATAAGAGGTCCCAGGACTGAGCCTTGTGGGATGCCACTTGTAACTGGTTTGGAGTCTGACATGGCTCCAGCAATTCTAACCATGTGGGTTCTGTCCTTGAGCCAGTTTGCAACCCATCTAGTGACATAGGGGTTTATATTTAAGCTGGTGAGCTTATCTATAATGCCTGAGTGGGGTATTGTATCGAAGGCTTTTGTGAGGTCCAGGTAGGCTGTGTGGATCACCTTCCCCTCGTCAATGGCCTTGGTGACTGTTTCAAAGAAATCGACCAGGTTTAAGAGGCAGGATCTTCCCTTAACAAAGCCAAACTGGGTAGGATCCAGTGTCTGTAGGTCCCCAATATCTTTATTTATGAAGTCCATGATGATCCTTTCCATAGCTCTGCAGACCAAGCTAGTCAGGCTTATGGGGAGATAGTTTCCAGGATCCATTGAGGCACCACCTTTGTGGAGAGGGACCACTGTTACTGTACGCCACTCTTTGGGTACATATCCTGTAGTAAGGCTAAGATTGAACAGTAGTTTTATGTTTGAGTTTAGCTCTTCTTGGAGTTCATGTAGGACGCAGCCCGGGACACCATCTGGTCCCATTGATGCTGTGTTTTTTGCTTTGGAAAGGGTGGCTCTTAACTGAGCATCTGAGATGTCAGTGGGGCAGCACTCTGTTGGGATAGATATTTTCTCTTTTGGTGGGGAGAGGGGGAAGAAGTTTGCACTGAACCTGTCAGCTAGGATGTTGGCAATGTCTGTGGGCTCGGTGTATTTTTTGTCATTTTGGACTAATTCTGAGCATATCTGGGAATTCCCACCCAGGTTCCTAACATAACTAAAGAAAGCCTTGTGATTATCCTTAGTGTCCTGTGCAATTTTTCTCTCGAAGCTGGCCTTAGACGATTTTATGAGTGCCCGTAGTTTTTTGCTAATACTGATCAGAGATGCCTTCCCTTTTTGGGATTTTGCTCTATCATGTAGTAGCTTCCTCTTCTATTGTATAGTTTGTTTATGGCTGCGGTCCACCAGACAGGACATCTGCCTTTGGAGGATTGGGTCTTGGTTTTATTTGGGATTGCATGATCAATGCATTCCTGAAGGTGTTCATAGAATGCGTTTATAAAGGATTCTGCGGTCTGGGACGTATTTTCCACAGGTCCGGGGGCTTTGAAGGATTTCGCCTCAGTTTTGAGGCATGTGAAATTTGCTTTAGAGAAGTTTTTCACTGTGCTTTTCTGGGCAGGGGTGTGGTCGGGATGTGAATATCCAGTGAGATTAGTTTATGGTCTGATCTTACCAGTGAGGGATACACTTCTGGTCTGGAGCATAGTGTCCTCATGTTGGTGATGATCAGGTCCAGTATGTTTTCCCCTCTTGTGGGAGTGGTAACAAGTTGTTCCATAGCATTTGAGTTTATAAATTCTAGGAACCTTTGGGCTAGGGTGTTGGAGCTAGAGTAATGCTCCCAGTCTATGTTTGGGTAGTTGAAGTCACCCAATATAATGGTGTTTGGAGAGACCTTCATATTTTCCAGTATTCTCAGGAAGGCCAAGTGGGGTTCCTGTGTTTGGGAGGGTGGTCTGTAGCAGGCTATAAATTGGAAGGCAGTTTTACCCACAGTTAGTTGCACATGGATAGTCTCTGATGCTTCGTGCTGTGCCACCAACCTGGAGGTGTGGGTATCTTTGACGAATATTGATACTCTCCCTCCTTTTTTGGTTCGGTCCAAGTTTTGGGGCCAAAAAGCATGGTATGAGGTATAACCTGGTAGTGCTGGGGTGCTCTTGGGAGCCTTGAACCAGGTTTCTGTTACTGCACAGATATCGATGTTCTCCATGCTAAGGAGAGTTTCGTGTGCGTGCATCTTGAGGTTTAGACTTCTGGCATTGAGTAGCATTACTCTTAGTTTCTTATCACTTGTGATACCTATGGAGGTGGGTTTGTCTTTTGAGCCTTGCCTAAAAAAGGCACTATGGGGGTAGCAAGAGCCTTTGCCAATATCCGAAGCCCAGGGTGACAGGTGCAAGCCGTCCCTAGCGAAGCATCGTGGCTTGTCGAGCATGTCATCCCAGGCTGACAGGCATTGGATCCCCTTTGAATGACATCAACACTTAAGCCAATTGTTGAAAGTGATCATCTTGTCTTCATATTGTGGCATCATTCTTGGTGAGGGTAAGATGCTACTCAAGGTCAGGGTCATACCGGCCTGGGCTACATGCTCAGAGAGCTCCTCTATGTCTCTTTTCATTTCATGTAGTCCAGGGAGGTACGTCTCAGGTCATTCACACCAGCATGGACAATGACTGAGTCATATTTGTACTTGCCTTGGAGTGACCTGAGTGCTTGTGTTATGTGGCGGATCCTAGCGCCCGACAGGCAGCTCACCGTGACCTTCTCCTTGTTCAGCCTGGTGAGTGGGACGTCAGTGTGCCTGACAATAGAGTCACCTATTACAAGTGTATCAGGTGTGTTGTTTAGCCTTAAGGGCTGTGAGTGTTCGGCACACTGGCTTTGTGAGCTATGTGTTGCACGTGTTTTGTTTTGGGGTAGCGGTTGCTTGGGTGTCTGCTTTGCAGGTCTCTGCTGCTTAGGCAGATTTTTATTTAGAGCCTCTGAGTATGTTTTTGTGTGTTTATGTGTTTGGTTTCTTGTCGTGGTAGGTCTATGTGAGACTGGAATTGTAGTGAGTGTGGTTTCCTTCTCCTCCTGACTGGTTACGCCAGTACTGAGTTGAGAGAGCTTAGCCTCCAGTTTGGCTATATGGTTGCATCTCTCACATGTGTTGGAATTTGTTGGGAGGAGGAGAGGGTTGTCTGTGTACATGAGGCAGTTGTAACATTGCCTAAAGATTCCCAGATTCACCAGCTGGACCGGAGAGGAGATTGACAACTGACATTTGGACATGCTAGAATAGTATTGGGAATTCCTTTATAATTGAAAAAAGGGCCAATGGGGAACAAGGTACTCAAGGGGAGTTTGTGAGGGTGTAGTGCTTTTAATTTTTTAGAGCTGACTTATATAATTGCTTTAGTGAGCAAGTGCCAGGTAACTTAAATGCAATGTGTTACAGGTAACTTAAATGCAAGAACGACAAACAGTAACTTTCTTTCAAGTGAAACAAGGAAATAAGTACAGTAAGCAATGGAGATATCACTAGGGATCCACAGAAGTGCTAAAAGGCAGCGTTTTAGGTGGAATTAGCGTTTCAGGGAAATAAACAAACAACAAGCATACAAATAAAACTAGATTCAGCAGGCCTGGATCTAGTCTATGCTACAGCAAACAAGGTGTACCAATTTCAGTAAGAAACATTTAGAATATGCAGGCACTATAAGCCTCTAACCAGAAATTCCCTGCTCAGAAGGGCAGAGTCCAGCCTCTCCTCCCACAAGAGTGCAGAACACGTACCCTCTTAATGTAGAATAACTGGCCTCAAGCCCAAGTGCTTAAACCAGAATGAATACACTTTTAGAATAACAGTCACTGAGCCCTCAATCAGCAGTTCCCAACTTAGAAGGATGTAAGCTACCTGTTCTGCCACTACAGTGCAGACCACAAACCTTCCTAATGTAAAACTGGTCTGAAGCCCAGGTGCTTAAACTAAAAGGCTTACAATGAGTTACACCAAGCAGTAATAAATACAACTGAGTACTTTTAAGATGACGCAAAAGCAAAATAATACTTGGTTACATGTCTTAGACTGAGCTTCCCCCCTTAACAACCTCTACTCGGTGGCCATGTTGTCTTCAGCCTGCCATTCCCTTGCATTGTACATTAACAATTTCAATAAAATCCACATTTGTGGGTTTTAATTTTTAGTATTCTGGGTTTTAGAGCGCAGCCCGTTTACGCGGCGCTGCGCTACGCTTAAACATCAGAAATCGGCGAAAAAAATAATAAAATATTTTTATTTTCATATTGCATCAGGAAACTTTTCACATGGCCGTATATTTGGCCATTGGCATGCTTTCTGCACTGGATGCAACCTTTATTTGGAGCTGTCACGGCTCCATTTTGCTATTTGCAGAATGCTACTCAGTTGTCAACTGAGTACATTTCTGCAAATAACACTGCTCTTACTCGGACAGCTTTGGGTTTCCTGAATCGCAAATCTACCTCATTTGCATGCCTTTCACCTGCAATTGAGGTAATTTACATATCCCAGCCCTGTCCGTGTAAGAGCCATTTTAGGAACTCTCTTACACGCCCCTTCCTGGATCGCTCGTCGGACATGATGGCTGCATGGAGTCTTACTCTACTCTAAGACTCCGTGCAAGCCTTTGTGAATCCAGCCCATAGTCTGCAGTTCCTTCTTCATAGTGCTTTCCTGAAGCGAAGCTTTTGAATGAGTCATAGCTGGTAAAGACAGTGACAGGCTAACAGAACTTCTGATAGCAAATTTCTTAGTAAGATGCCAATAGAAATGAAGTTTTGACTGACTTAAGTTGTTCAAAACATTAATATAATCTTCTGTGTGAAAAATCTTGTTTTTTCTTTTTTTTTTTTTTTGAGAAAAAAATATTAAAATGCTGTCAGAAAAAAATCTTTTTAAGTAGAGCATCAAAAATGTCCTGTTACCTCCTTGGCATCTTGGCCACACCGCCCGTGCTATTTTTTTCATATAGGTATTTACCCCCCAAAATAATCTCATTCGCACTTATGTCACTCTCCTTTCTGTAGGTGATTTGTGAAAACTATGTCCAAGCACCTGCACAAGCTATGCTATCTAAGAAGGCTGTATGTTCTGTGCTTACACTCAGAGAGTCCTTGCAGATGAGATCATTTGTATAAACAAGCATAAAACAGCTTTATATTTACTTACACTAAGGCAATCTAAGGACTTTTTCACATCCTGCATTTTTGCTCCTGACAAGCATAGTATTAATCAATGTTCATTAACTTCTGTGCAAATGTATGTATCTGTTCTTCTAATAACTGACTCTTCATTTACAAGAATATAATTTATAATCAGATCTGAATTATCCCAAACTTGTAATTCAGTAATATCTGCTATAACAATTGTTGATTGTCACCACCATTAGTCTTATTAATTCAGCTGGTTTCATTGCATGTTACATTTACAAGCATTCAGTTCTCAAGTTCTCATCCAGCTGTCTTTCTACTTCTACAGCCTGAGCCATGTTGTCAACTTCAGCCTTTTTCCTCTTTTTTTTTTACTTACAGAAAAGTTCTCCAATCCTTCTACGTTCAGTTTGACTTTTTTTCCTTTTCAGCTGTCACTTAACTGTCTTTGCTACCTTCTTTATTGGAAAAAAATATGCCTTTTTCTGTAGACTGAAGGTTTTTCTAATTGAAAAATGTTATTATTCCTGTAATCTGTGAGTTACATAACAAAGCAGTGCCCTTTCTAATATGCATTGACTTTGCATTATAGACATCAATCAATTTATTTTTCTTCCTTGTTATATGTTGGGAACTTCTTCCTTCCTTTTTTTATTTATTTTCTTCTACATGTTCTTAATTTTTAGATTACTAAATGGTTATATCCTGAATTCCAAAGTTGTCATTGGTGGTATGTTTAGTAGGGGTTGAGTACATATGTAACTGTAAATATGCAAATTGTTAATCTCCACAAGGAACACATGTCAGCAGTGTTATCCGGAGTTACTTTTAAATGTGCATACCATTTAGTACAATGTACACTGTACATTGTACAAAATACTTGTGCTTTAGCAAATCATTAAAGTCCTACTCATTTATGGTATTCATTTTCAGTTACAATGAATGAAGAATTATAAAAGCAAAATATAATCAAAATCAGGTACTATCAACATAAATCAAAATAAGTATCCTCTTACTTGGCAATTGCAGAGTCAGCAACAACAATTTGCAGGGAAGATGAAGGTGCATTACACAAAACAACAAGCCGTATGAAGAAACCACAACACCAGCACTCTCCAGACCCAGTCCTCCAAATAATACTTTATTCAATCATGTAAATACTGGTTTTAGCAAAAGCCTTATTCTGTATGGTAGTAAACATTCAAATATTCAACAATTATTTATCACTTCCTCAAAGATGACATCACAATTAATTGAATTCACATTTGAAGGTATATATCCATGTATAATGTTGTTGTGTCTTTCGGCTTTTCCCGGTTAGGAGTTGCCACAGCGGAAATCCGGTCTGCTAATGATTGGCAGTAGATTTTTACATGCCGAGTTGCCGGCCCTGACACACAACCTTCAACGAAGGTACACCCATTCATGCATGTCTCCACACAGAAGATGCTCTAGCTGAGAATTGAACAGGACAACGTCTTACTATGAGGTGACAACGCTACTGCAGCACCACCACCACATATACCCATGTATAATAAAAAACTAATTAATATTCATTTAAACCAGGGGAAAATAATGTTCCTAGTTTAACAATGCAAAAATGTTCCTTCATATTAAGCATCTGTTTCCATCCTAATTTATGAGGACTGTTAAGTATAATTTTATCAAAACCCATAAAATTAAATTGAGAAATAGATGCTTAAGTAAATGCTTAAACAAAGTATTAGATTCATGCTGACATCTACTATCACTTAAATGTTTAAATATGTCTGGACAGTCAGTCACAAACCAATACAGGACTGTTTAAGATAAACTCTGAATTGTCCAGTCTACAGTCTGTGTGAATTTATAGCTGACTAGGCCCTTAAGAATGGCTGTTGTATCCCTGTCTAATATGTATCCTTTTCTAATCAAAAACAGTAAAAATCAGAAGTGAAACTACACAATATAAATCAAAGTAAACCTACTGGTCTAAAAGTTACCCCTTTCTTCCTACAAACAGTGAAAACAGTGGTAAAAAATACCTCATTGCATAATGGTTACAGCAGGGTTCCTGTAAATGCTCCTAAACTAATCCACCATCCACTGGACAAGATCCTGCCATTATTGATATTGAACAGCCATAAATACACCTATCCAACATTCACACCGTGGACAATCCACCATGCCACTGAAGGGTGTGGTCACTGATTCCCCTAACATCCTGGCTGAATATGTGACTAGCAAATCCTGTTCCCCTAACCTTTACATCTATGGCAGTATTGCTGTTCCCATTCACCCACCTGTGCAAATGATGCTGACTGTGCCCTTCTCAGCCGTTTGGCCTCTGTGGCTAAGATAATATCTGATACACTCTGTGGCCCCTCAATGCATTGTAATTTATAACCTGCATGTATCATTGCGTGATTTAGTTTTGCTCTATCATGTCCATGCCATGGCTTATCAGACCAGACAACCCCTGTTGGATAGTGCTATCACACACTGTACCCACCACATCTTCACATGCGAGAGAGCTGCAGCTAGTTCCTCTAACAGATAATCAGCCAACATCGGAACAGTGATTTTTTTCCCTGGGGAAAACAATTGCTGCTCCAGTAAAAAAAACAAACAAACAAAAAAAAACAAAGCAAAAAAAAACAAAGCAAATCCACAGACAAAATAAAGTTACACACCTCAATCACATGCCCTACTTAAATATACCAACTCCAAGATCGTGTCACAGTGGAGGAAATGGCAAAGTCCTGGCAATGGGCTAGAGATTTTTTCCCTTGGGAAAAATAAATCGCTGTTCCAGCCATTCAGCATTCTGTGGTTTTGGTTATTAGGGGTCGATGTAAGAGCGTTCGCTCTTTTCAATATTCAACTTCGTAATATAGACCCTCTCAATGTACATCTCCAATGCATATGGCCATCCACTACCAGATTAATCCAAGCAGAGAAAGTCAGACTTCCTAAGTCTGAACTTATGGCTGATGATGTTCCATGACTGCAACAGTGGAGTGTTGAAAGCCATCTCCAGCATCATCTGAGCACTTTTGATAGGGGCCATCAGTCATGATTTCTAGGTATATCCGGCCTTAACTGTGACTCACAACAGTGAATATCATTATGAGTGGCCTGGTGCATTTTTTCATGGAAAAAAAACATAGTGAGGACACTTTGGCTGTCAGCATATCCACCCAACAACTGGAAGACCCTGTGGAATGCAATCCAGCACAACATGTCAGTACACTTCAGAACTGAGCCAGATTTAGGGGGAAGGTAATGGGAACTGCCTGTTTTGTGCACAGAACCTTTGTATAGTATCTCTTCTACATTGCATACAACCTGGCAGTTGGTGGAGTAGTAGTCCATATGCCTGATGTAGCAGACACCATGTGTAGTAGGCATTGCTTTGATGGCAGTGTGGGTGTAAACAGAGGACCCTACAATCTCAGAGAAATTAGTTATATCATTGAATGCCTGCTAGTGGTTATTCACTCCTCTGGTGTAAATGGAAACCAAATATGCTCATCCACATGCTACAGCATTATGCCATGATGTTTATGTAAGGTTCACAAGGTTGACAACTAAAAAATTCCTAACATGTCACCTGTTTGACACTCAAAGGTTCCCATGCAAAGGATGATTTATGCTATTCAAACCTTCATGTCTACTAAGACAGGCATATCCCCCTTCATTCCATGTGAGGGGAAACAGATGCCCCCGTATTCCTCACATGTTAGAGATCTGCAATGTCCTGTTCATGGTTTATGATTATGAACATGTGACTGATTTCACCTCATATTTTGATGTAATGATTTTTTTTTTACTTTTATGCAGCAAAGCAAGATTAGAGATATAAGACAATCTGAATTACTATTTATATGGCCAAGCTAAAGGAAACTGACTTAAAATAATTATGTATTTTATTGAAAACAGGTGGCACCTTTGTAAACTGTATCTGAAGACTATAACTGTATCTTTGATTATAAGATAGATTTTCACAGGCTTGTTTACTTTTATTAATGACTAATATATATTTATCAGGTTATGTAGTGTAAAGTTTGTTGGCCAGAAGAGAAATAAACATGTAGTACCATACACTAGTAATCCACACTATAGAATAACACTGCAAGAAAATCAGTTCTTCTCCCCTCCTTTCTGAAGAATTTTGATATAGTAATGGATTTTTTTTTCAGTGTATTATGATACACATCCATGGAAGAACTCAAAGAGTGTCTTAGTTTGAAAGATAAGAGTAGAGACAAAAAAGTGATCAAAGTCCATATGTCATTAAGATGCATTCTGCAAGGATCAATTCCAGTGGCAAAGAGGAATAAAGCCCAGAATATGGCCCAGTTGACCCAGGTTTGATTAGCAGCTTGTGAAACTGATGAAGCATCAGGCAGGGATCAGTGTGCCTGTCCAAGGTTGGAGAGTGTTCTTCAGTGACACACCCTTACAGGATGCAAAGTTTAATGCGGTAAATGGCACGCAAGTGTGAGAGGTGGGGTAGGGAATGGGTTGAGCATATAACAACTACCACAGGATGGAGGCAGAGATGGCTAAGCAGCAGGGATGCCCATAGGATCCATGACTGACTCCAGAAATATCTGAGTAATTCAGATGTAGTCATAGATTGGCTGGTAGACCCAGTATGTATGCAGGGCACTTGGGGTAGAGTTGCTGTAATGATGTCCTAAATGACCCAAAAAATGAAAAAAATGACATATTCTACAAGCCCTTGCTTTCTATCACATGTTCAGCTTACAAAGTACACATGCACTTGTTTGCACAGTGATGATCATCTGAAAATATAAGTTCTGCTTAGGTTTGATGTTTTCCCTTGCCTTTATTCATTTTTAAAATCAACAGAATGATCTATTAATCCCTAAACTCACAGTAGATTCAAACAGTGTACAGTGCCAGTCAGAAAATAACTGTGGCAGAGGGTAAACAACTTTTAAAAGCTGTTAGAAGATCATGCACTGCACTTAAAAACAGAAAATGTGGCAACATGAATTGTCTAAGAGCTTTTGAAATCTGTTTCACTTTTTGCCAGAGGAGGATTTAATTTTTTCCTACTCTACTTCTCAGCTTTTCCTGATTAAGTTGAACATTTCTAATTTCTTTTCACCCTTCATAACATTTTTGGTTTTCTTATAATTCACTGAGGATGACATCAGTCAGTAATGCCAGACATTAGAACTGCATGCTTCTTATTTTCAGAAAATATTTATTGAAGCAAAACTTGCTGTTTATTAAATTTATAAGTGAATTAGTGCAATATTTAAAAAGTGGCCCTGATTTTTATTCTTTACCACTCTCATTGTTTTTAGATTTGTCCAGAATTCTTAGGCAAAGATTTTGAGGGTTATGTTGCTGTTTGTTTGACATTGTTCAAAACTGATAAAACATTTTATGCTCCTACATATTCTTTTTCTCTTTTTTTCCTCAATTTCTGAAACTGATAGCACATAGACCAGATAAGCTCCATGCACAACAAAGAATTATGACAGTGTCTCTGATCATAACCAGATAATTATGAGTTTTTTACTTGAATGCTAAGATTCACCTCTCAAGCGTCAGCCTAAAGGCAAATTTCTTGGAATCCATGTCTCAAACACATAAGATGGTTATGATCAGAGACTCAGTCATAATCCCATGTTCCTGTATATTTCCTTTTATAAAAATAAAACAAAAGATTACCCTAGCCTACAACTAAAAGAATGTGGAGATGTGTGAAATAGAAAGGAAATATGGGGTGGTGAACAGAATGCAGGTTGTAAAATACGTCAGTTAGAGACTATATGGCATCATTTAAATGAGAATGCAGTCAGAATGAAAATCTGTTCACACAAATGGAGAAAAACTGTAATATAGCCATCAACTCAGGGCTATAACGGCTACTTCACTTGTTCATACTCTACCTTTGAAACTATATTTATGTGGCCTATTTACATATTCATGTTTTCATCTTAAAAAATTAACAAAATAAAAACATAAAATATGTACCATGTTTAACACTGTTTAATTCTGTCTCCATATTTGTATATACAGCAATATTTTCATGTAAGAAATTACTCTAGGTAATTTATTGTTTCAATAAATGAGTATGCCCAACCTATGAAAACATTGTTGAATATTAATGACTTATTGGATCACATCAGTAGGTGGGAGATGAGCATTTATTTTGCTCTTAGAGAATGTTGAATGATATATGGCTGAAGCTGAGAAAAGCGAAAATATACTGATGTGAATGGAAGCATTTTGAAAGTAAGAGATGGACAGTTTAGGCAGTGCTACAATGAAGCAGAAATATTTGTTCAGGCAAGCCCATACTTTTGATTAATTACATACCATTAACAATGTTGATGTTAATGATATCTTAGATGAACATTTTGCTGATTTATGTGAGCTCAATATGATCAGAACATTATCTTTACTTTTCTCAGCATGGAATCCTAAATACTGTGATTTTTTTCCCCTAACAGGTTCTTTATATTCATGTGAGTATGCCCTTAGAAGGGACAGACACTGTACAATATGAATCTTCTGTCACTATGTACTACACACACACACACACACACACACACACACACACACACATATATATATTATATATATATATATATATATATATATATATATATATATATATACATATATATATATATATATATATGTACACACACACACACTCACACACACACACACACACACACACACATATATATATATATAATATATATATATATATATATATATATATATAAATATATATATATATATCAATACGAGGCCTTTTCTCCTGCTAACATGATTACTCTGAATTCATTTATGTGGGAATTTCAAATAATAGTTGCAAGAGTGACCTGCATTTTCCTTTTCTTTATCTTCGGTATGTAACTAATGACTTTGGGTCAAATAATATGGCTCTTCAATTAAACTGCATTCTTATCTGTTCATTAAATGTAAATCAAGAGAATATAATGGTCAGTGAACATAATCTGCTAATTCTATGCTGCCGTCCTAAATGGAGGGCTATTAATTAACCTATGAAAAAATTAAGTGCTGATAATGAGGTGCTAAGATTGCTGTCAAGAGTCTAATTCTGTTTTTGTTAATTAGGACAGTTAATTGGTTTTGCACTTTAATGCAGTTTTTAATACAACTTTTATATTTCAATATTAATGTTACACATTCAGAACTATATAAATCTGAAGGATCAGGGGTTATCTTCTTGATTTCTTTAAAATCCATGTGTGTGTGTGTGTGTGTGTGTGTGTGTGTGTGTGTGTGTGTGTGTGTGTGTGTGTGAACTTGAGTATGACTGCATGTGTGCAGCAACACAACGTGTGTGTATATATATATACATATATATGTGTGTGTGTATATATACGTTGTGTTGCTGCACACATGCAGTCATACTCAAGTTCACACACACACACACACACACACACACACACACACACACACACACACACACACACACACACACACATATATCAGTAATCTATCTACCTATTTGTATATGTGTGTTTTGTCACAAAATGCATTTAATTACCTCTAAAATTATTTACTTTCTTGAACAAACAGCTCCTGATTCAATGACAGTCTAATAGTACTGAATGGTTCAACTAGAATCCCTTTGTCTAGTACTGTTGCCCATAACTATTCATTGCATGACTCTGCTGATAGAATGACTAAAGAGAAATGGGTGTTATGTGGATTTTACTAACATACTGATGACAATATATACCAGATGAGCTGTTGTTGAAAAATTAGGAGTCAAGATTTACATTCCACGGGATTCATGAAGCTCGGCGCAAGGACGGCGTTAGCCTTGCGTCGACCGTGTGGCGTAGAGATAGCGCAGGAGCACCACATGCATATTAGTGAAGGCACGCTGCCGCAACATCCACGTGCATAGGAAACATGCACGAGTGCAGGGGGCATGTCTAACTGCTGCCTGGAGGTGTGAACATGTCGGCTGCAGATGCGCAACCTAAAATGCTGACTAGTATAGCCTGCCTCTAATAATAATCACTCCTGTCAGTTTCTGTGGATACTGAAATGTATGCAAAACATACAAGACAATTTTGTGAACACCAAAATGAAAAGTAAACACAAAGGCACATAGCTGAATATTGAGTCCCTGTCCTTCAAACAAATGACATTTAAAACTCCGTGCCCGTATTCCATTATACACTTGTGGGTATATTAGTCTGTGAGACATGCCACCTTATACTAAGTGCCCTTTGCTAAGCCTAGCCCAATGGTTTGGGTTACCACCTATCCCACTTTGTGAGGGACAGTCCCTCTCTGGGCAGTTGTGTCCTTAACAAAAATATTAAAAATGTTAAATGTCCTGCGATTGTAGAACATAATTATGTCCCATATTTTATGTAATAGGTCCATAAAATAGTTATTTCTGTATGTAAAATACTTAAATGTTACAAGAAACAGAATAAGCAACTTAACTGCTACAACAATAAGCTTTCATTTAGGCATAAAACTAAAGTACTATCCTTTGTACTGACCGTGGGTATGTGTCGGCCTGTAATATCTGATGTCTGTCCCGAAGATGTCCCACTTTGGCCATTTGAAAAGGTGGCAACCCTACCAATGGTCAGAGTATTTGCTCAATATCTGCCCATTCGCGGTCCAGGTCGTCCCTGTCAGGACGGCCCAAAGATGAATGGGTATTACCTGGGTCTACCTACCATGTCATGAAAGATAGGTATTTGCGAGTACCTATGTGTGTGAAATACAGCATGTGGAAGATCACATATGCCAGGGTTGTCCTCACAACCATATTGGTACCAGAGATATGTAGAGAACACAATGTGTTCTGTTGTCTGTGCCATGGGCCATCAACCAGAGAAGGGATGTATGGTGTGTGTGGAATATGGAGAGGGGGGTGAGGGGTAATGTATGTCTGCAACTATAGATATATATATATATAAATATATATATATATATATATATATATATATATATATATATATATATATATATATATATATATATATATATATCTATATATATATATATATAGATATGTATATATATATATATATATATATAGATATATACATAAAAATATGTCTATACATACATATGTTCTCAGGCTATGGCAATGAAAGTGAGGAGCCCAGGCAAGACACATGACACACGCAGCATGCCCTTCCACCCCACCACCCCCTACAGCCGGACACAGGAACTATACACGCAATCAATGTAAATTGTCCACTGCTCCCCAGACCACAGGCAGGATAAAACTGGGGGGGGCACAGTGCACCCGTGGATTCTAATTATGGAACACATAATGGAGCTCACCTTGTGGGACACCCCAAAAATTGGCAAAACAATACAATTGTGATAGATCATCCATCTTTTCTGCAGTGTATACAGACTTAGAATATAAGGATGGGTAACCCTGATGACCCATGGGCCGAGACAATAATATGAAATGGGTCCCGTGAAGTGGAGAGTGAGCAGCATGTAGTGTTGTGTCCAGAACCGACCAGGTCCCTGAGTAAGGATGGGTGCTGTCAAGGAGGCGAGGGTGGGGGAACTATGGGTAGCTACTTATGGGTCTAGGTGTGCAGGTGTTGGCTGTTGTTGGCCAATACTGACAGCCCTAGGGATGCAAGCGAATGGGTTCATTGGGCAGAGACGTCGCACAACTAGCAGCCACACCCACTGCGAGACCCATTAAAGCAAAGTGTAATCTATATAAGGAGGAAAGGAAAGGAAAGATGTAGACGTGATACGTATAGTGTGGTGTGTGTGTATGCATATATATGTGAATAAGATAGAGCTATTCCATCGTCATCACCGTGTGTATGTATATATAAGAACAGAGATATATAACATACATGATATACATATATAATATATACATAGACAGACAACCATAGATATATAATATATCATATTATATATATATATATATATATATATATATATATATATATATATATATATATATATATATATGTATATATATATATATATATATATATATATATATATATATATATATATATATATATATATATATATATATATATATACAGCATGATATGAATATACACGTATGCATACACATGCAGATATATCTGTATATATTAATGTAAATAGATATAGATATGTTAAAGCAAATATACACATGTATATAGCTAGGATATGATACAGCAGTTATGGGTAACATATGTTCACAAAAGCCGGGCTTATGTTGGTGGGAGGTCCAATACACAAACGTGTAACACGTAGCATCACCCCCCACCCACCCAGCTAGGCCGGTGAGACATACAGACACACAATAAAGGTAAAGACACCACTGCTTTGCTTCCCAGACCACTGGCAGGAAGCTACCTGTGGGAGAGATCTGCAAGGTCTACACTTGAAACATAGACATCGATGTACCTTGTGGGACACTAAAAATTAATGATCGGAGCCAGGCCCTGTAATGATTTCTCCGACCAGGCTGTAGATGTACATGGACCAGTCGGTTGTGCAAGCCAGACAACACATGGGTCGACACAACATATGACATGTGTCCTGACACGGGGAGAGTGGGCAGTGTGTAATGGTGTGTTTATACACCACCTGTGGCCACAGTAAGGATGAGTGCTGTAGAGGAGTGGCAGGAAGGGAAACTATGGGTATGCGATTATGGGACTAGGCGTGCAGGTGTTGGCTGGCAGAGCCGTATTAGGACTGCCCCATGGATGTAAGTAATATTCCAGTGTGGGCATAGCAGACACCCATTCCTCCCAAACTCTAACAGCACATCCACTGGCTAGTCCATAAACCATTGGGGGAACACATAGGGAACATACCATTGAACTGTCCCTGATTACCAGGGACATCCATGAATACGACTCAGAATCTGACTCTGTCCCACCTAAACCCTCCTAGAACTAGTGATATTAACAGGAAAGTTGGTGGAATACATGTAATGAATAACAACAACATGTAAGAGTCATAAACAGCATGTACCTCAGACAATGTCTATGAATACATATGCTCTGGGTCTGTCAATGTGTCAGGTTAATAGCACCAAACTTCTAAATGTGTCCCTGATGTTGTTATGCAGTGTCCCTGATTCAGTGTTCATTCTTCCCCATTCGTATGAGAAGTCTGATAGTGACAGAAAGCGCATATTCTGCTGACTACCTTAGAAAGATGATAGAATAATAGGTTAGGGTTACCACCTGTCCACCTTTGCTAGGGTCAGTTCCCTTTGGGCAGTTTTGTCCTGCAAAATAATTGAAAATATGGCAAATGTCCTGAGATTTTAGGGCAAAGATTTCCTATATTGTCTGTAGTAGTTGCATAAAACAATTATTTTGTATCTGAAACATCTAAATGTTATAAGAAACAGATTAAGCAACTATAATGCTACAAGAATAAACTTTTATTTAGGCAAAACTGTGAAGTTCTTTCCTTTGTATTGGCTGTGGGTATGTTTTGTCCTGCATAATCTGATGTTTCTACATAAAAGTCCCACCTTGGGCAATTGAAAAGGTGGCAACCCTATAATACATATGCGGTAGCATGACTCGGCTGATGGATGTGGGTCCCAAAACCCAATTACTTGTCTGTATTGAAGATTCTCGGTTCCCATGTATCAGCCACATGGGAGCAGATTGTAAGAGGAACACACAAATAATATGAATAAGTCACTGGACAGGCCGCCGATTCCGTACAGTCGAATGGCATGCTGTCACCTAATGGGCCACCATTCCCGATACTGTAGGCATGTAATCTGATGTAATAGGCATCACAAGGTCATATTGTGGTCCTTGTTCCCACCCAGGGGTGTGAGTGTCAGATGCAAGCACCAATGTCGGTGCATTTGCAAGTGCGGGAGCAAGCGGGTGTAAGCCTGTTTGGCTAGCAGTATGTGAGTATTGCACTGGTAAAGCAATGTAGAGGCTAATCGAGTATAAGAAGCTGTAACCAGAGATTAGCATTGCTTAACACCGTGCAAACCCACGCACACCCGCTCACAACTGCTTTAACATGCCTTATTCCCTTAGTACCCAATGGACTTGTTCTGCCCTGCAACCAAATAAGTGTCCTCAGCAAGGATCGGAATCAGGACCCTGCACACACAGCTAATGTGATTTACCAATATGCCATGGCAGATATACAGACAATGGACAGTACCACATACATATCATACAGCACAGTCATTCAACAGTATAGGAATGTATTCCATCATGTAGATGTATATGTGAGTGTTTATGTCCAGCATATAGGTACATACATATATAGAGATATATCAGGAACATACCATTTGGCAACAAAGCATTACAAATGAATGAAATGGGAAATATCAGCGATGCCTGTAATATGTAGTGGTGTTCTATGTAATCTCAAGACTCCCTCAGACAGGCATGTGTCATGCATACACGCAAACAGTTATACATTGGTTGCATACATCACTCTGTGCATGTAATGTAAATTAACACAACAGCACCTGTCCAATCATTATGTGTGAACAGTACTCTTGCAAGGTGCTGTGTGCAACATAATCATCATGATAAAGGTAAATGGGGTAACCATAGAGGAACCGGTAGTGTTGTGTGCACAATGGGGTCATCCTCATCACATGTACCTGGACCATTTAGGAGTGATGTGCATACCAGGATTGTGCGCCTGAGGGACAGGGGTGAGGATAAAAGGAGTATGTTGTGATGCATATTACAAGTGTTATATGTATCCAGTGAGCACGTGTGTGAAATGGACAGCTATGTATAGGGCAGATGTTGTCCTAGGAGCTGATTGGCTTTATGTTTCCATAGGCTGAGGGTCAGATGTGGGGGAAGGAGAGTAGGTATGGCTGTGAAGGATAGGTAGGGTAGGATCACAGACAAGACAGCATACAGGGTTGGTATATGACACATGTGGGGGTATACACCTCGGAAGTGGATGGGTGATCGGCATTCACAAGTCCATGGAAATAGTGGGACAGAGGTCCCCAGCATGGGCAGCCACCACTGCACCTAAACAGCTGCAAAGAAGACAGTGCTGGGGGCTGTCCAGGAAGGGCCACATCACCCTGTAAATGTGACACTCCACCCTTGAGCTTGCTTCGGATCCCCTTAGTGAGCCCCCAATGAAACATGTCCGGGACCACACAACAGCAGACATGTACCTGTCTGGTCCTGCTCCCAGGGGGACATGCCCCATCCTCAGTGGTGGCACCACCAGAAGGTGGTGCAGATCCAACATAGGTCTTTGTCCAAATCTGGGCCCCAGATGTGCTGGTGCCCGGTGCCATGGTCAGCTGAATTGGAACAGGAGGTTCTGCCAGAACCTCCCAACCCATTCAACCTTGGTGTTGCAGTTTAAGCCTACATATGGCTTAGTGATAGACAGCAGCATATAGGATTACTTACAACAGTATGCATAGATATCACCATCAACCCAACACAACAGGTGGTATACATTTGCAGAGGGAGCACAACACATGCATATATACTGCACGCCATCTGTACAATGTGTAGTAGATGTGTGACCGCAGCTATGAACAGTTGCCCATTATTGGCTTGTCACTCAGAACCCTAGACAGTGTCTGTCATACCACTGTTTCATGTGACATATGTCCAATCAGGGATTTGATGGCAGTAACACGTCCCTATCATCATGTATTATCTGCAGTCCTCACACTATGATCCTACTGTGCACAGATGTATGTTCTGTATGTAACACAGGAAACAAATGGTTCCACACAGTGACCAGTTCACAGATGGCCCTACAGATTGGGGTCCCACACTAACAAAGTACTGTCATGTCTGTATCAAAAAATGCAGAATAGCCATTACCACACACAACATGTTAAACAGGCAGTAGTCTCAATGCAGCATAGCTACACTTACATGCTGTAGTCATGTATGGCATATCACCTTCCTGTCTTTAGGCTATTTCCCACTGTGTATGATGTTTAAGGTACATCCAGATATAATCTGTGATGCCATTTCAGAACACCACATCCAGGTACCACTCACAACGACTGTCATGGCCAAATAAAAATATGTTTTTCATAGATAGTGTACTGTGTTTATCATGCGAATGGGAACACCATCACAGCTATTCCACATGCAATCAGCTAGAGGAGGACTGCAATAGGTGCAGAGGCCATCACTTGATCATGTCCACCACTTACAATACACATGCTGCTGCTGAGCAGGTGTACACCTCCACATCCACCAGAGAGTGTGTGGCTGGGATAGGCAAAGTACACCAGAGAAGGGCTTGGAGACTTAACCCTAAGCATTGTCTGCCACACACCTAACAGTACAGGGGTCAAACCCCTGACTGACTAGTCATTACTATTACATGTGCATGACATTACTACATGTGCCACAAAGCCGACATGTTGCTGTGCTGTAGGAACATATATGTGTGTAGGTGAGAGACATCTGCAACAGAGATATAGTAGACATATATTAGGTGTGGCACACATGGCTGTCCACGTGAATGGATGCCATTGTCACCACAACCACACTCTCTAATGGACACGCATTGACACTCTTTGCCATGGCCACAAACACACAACCAACTACTTAGTTTGCCACACTGCAGTAATGCACAGGACTACATGCACCACAGGGGATATCTGGAGATTCTATTGGCTAGAGCATGTGAAAGTGTTTGATATCTGTTGGTATGCCAATGAGTGTTATACTGGGAGTGACTGTGGTTGGGAGCATCATAACCCACATGCAGACACAAGGTGCCAGTACTGACATGCATGTATGTATTGTTTCATGGGTGTGTAGTGGTTGGCTGTGCAAGATGGCTGTACAAGGCTGAGTGAGGGGTAATCCTTGGCATCACATCACCCAACAGTGGTGTGCAGTGTGGTACAGGGGTGTAGTGTCTGCAATGTCCCACACAGATGGGTACTGCATGATCTGCCCTGACATCCTGGTTACCAATGTGTATGGCCATAGCTTTGCAATGCATGCCATTTCTGTGTTTGATAGTCCTTCACATGGACATTGCCTGTGATGTGCATGTCCCACAATACTGTACAGTGACATGTACAGGTGTACCTGGTTTGGCAGGCACATGTTGTGTACACAGACTTTTATCCCCCGATATGCCAATACTGGCCTGGTGTGGCAAAACCTGCTTATAGTGAGCAGGTCGACCCTGCACCTACATTGATAGCATGATACAGGTATTCCCTGGTGTCAGCGGTATTGGTCCATACAAGGCACATATGTATGGCATTGTATGGCCTCTGTGGGTCACAATTGATGGCACCACATATGTTGCAGGCATCCAGCGGGGAACATAGTGAAGGCACAATGTCTCAAATATGTGCCTATTGTACCACTGTACAGGGTACCATGTCTTCTGCAGCCCACTGCATTCACACCATGCCTTCTATCTGACATCAATGTGCATGGTACTAGCAACATAGTGGGATAGCCTAGGCAAGTGTGTTTGTGCATGGCACAAGGGTGCAGGACATATACCGGGTACTAGTAGGGTTGCATACTTTGTTCACCAGGCCTTTTGCCAGATGTAGTGGTATGGCTTGCCAACACAGTCCCATGGCTGACTCACAGCTGTACTCCTCGTGAGGCGGCCAATGTGTCATACAACGCACACCATATAGGAAAGCTACAAAATCTGCTCCCCAACATGTGCAGTGGTTAGACACTCACAGCCACCTCCACATAGGCTCTGACAGCCAGCCACACACACTTGCCATGTCCTATATATGAACCCCTACCAACCGTATCACACTGCAGAAATACGCTTTTAGGGCATGTGCTGCAGCATACCTTCAGGTGTATACCTCGGTGGGTGACAACAGCAGGAATGACAACAGTGGTCATGTGATTTGTACAGCGAGTGCATACTCTACAAAGCACTGTACTTGTCTCATGCAGACACACACACACACACACACACACACACACAGTTGGTAAGTCTGGAATTAGAACACCGACCTAACTACTTTATCACACTACGGCAGTACGCAGTTACAGAATGTGCTACTGAGATTATTGGGTACAGTACTCCCAGAGGTGTATTTCTAGGTGGGTGACATCATCAGCCTTTCCAAAGGTGGATATAGAAATTGCATGGAGTGTGAGCAGTCTAAAAGCATTATTTAGTCTTCAAGCAGATGGGGACAAACACACACACACACTTGGCAAATCTTGGATTAGAACACCGACCTAACTGCATTAGCACACTACAGCATTACGCAATTACAGAACGCGCTACAGAGATTACTGGGTCACAGCACTCCCAGAGGCATATTTCTAGGTGGTTGACAACATCAGCCTTGCCAAAGGTGGGTATAGAATGTGCTACTGAGGTTACTGGGTCACAGCACTCCCAGGGGCATATTTCTAGGTGGGTGACATCATCAGCCTTGCCAAAGGTGGGTATAGGAATTGTATGGAGTGTGAGCAATCTAAAAGCAATATTCAGTCCTCAGGCAAATGGGGACAAACACACACACACACACTTGCCAAGTCTGGGATTAGAGCACTGACCTAACTATTTTATCACACTTCAGCATTATGCAGTTACAGAATGAGCTACTGAGATTACTGGGTTGCATTAGTACCAGAGGTGTATTACTAGGTGGGTGACATCATCAGCCTTGCCAAAGGTGGGTATAGGAATGGTATTGAGTGTGAGCAGTCTAAAAGCATTATTCAGTCCTCAGGGACAAACAGACACACTTGGCAAGTCTGTGATTAAAACACTGACCTAACTACTTTATCACACTACAGCATTATGCAGTTACAGAACACACTACCATGGTTACTGGGTCACAGTATTCCCAGAGGTGTATTTCTAGGTGGGTGACATCATCAGCCTTGCCAAAGGTGGGTATATGAATTGTATTGAGTGTGAGCAGTCTAAAAGCATTATTCAGTCCTCAGACAGACAGGGACAAATACAGACGCCAGTGGTGGGAACAGAACACCTGCCTATCTACAGATCACTATTACAATACTACTTAGTTACCAGTCGTTCCACACAGGCTACACATTTCAAGGCTGTCATTATGACCTTCTAGGAATGCGGACATCAACAGGGATGCTGTCAGTTAAGATGTACATACCTGTGTGTTTAAAGTAGGAATGCATCCTGACCTGGAGTATGCCCATCTGTGGAATGGATGACTGCTATCATTATACAGGGTTACATTGGCCATGCCCATACACATAGAGGCGCATAACTGACACAAGGTGTCACTGAGCATGCTCACACACTTAGTAGCACAGGGCTGTTTGGAATGCACTATGTGTCCATTCATACACTTAGTGGCACAGGGCTGTCTGGGATGCACTCTGATTCTAAACATGGAAGGCCACAGTAGCCATGCCATTACAGTTAGCTGTAAAGAACACATTGTAATGGACTTCGGTGTTAGTAGTTGTCATTGTTAGTAGGAACGCTGCACTACATATATCTGACACCGGTCTTATACACAATATCTGCTGCTGTCCATCACCTTAGATGTACCATTCTATACCAAGCACAATACTACCACTCACAGTGATGTCTTGCTAGGAGTGGCAACTGCTTGACCAACACAATGAGCCAATGTCCTGCTGTAATTACGAAGTCCTCTAGTGTTTGTCATTCTGGGATGACATGACTGAAAGTAGACAGACCTTTGTCACATATCTAATGCATCCATGATTCAAGGGAGTGGGGATAATGCCTATGTCGCATTTGCCTATATAGTGCCATTCCAAGGCAAATGTCCTAAACACAGGATAACAACCTGACACCTAGAGGAAAACTGCATTGTATGCTTATGCTAACCAGTGCTAGATGTGCAGCATCCGTAATCACAGCTGCTCACTGTAGCTCCAACAATGGGGAGTACTGACATCTGTGCAGTGAGGAACACCTTGCTGAAGGCTCTGTAGTGCACAATAGCACTACCACCATATACCTCAGAACCAGACATGTGAGCCATAACACAGGTACGGACTGCTCCAGGTGGTGGTGTCCCCACATATACAAAGGCCACCCACATGTACTGACCGGTACTCCAACAAAAGGCATCACAGATGAGTCAGGTGCAGGACACAGTGTCAAATGTTGCATTCTAGGATGTAACCCTCAGACACCACCATGCCCTCGGATCACCAACACACATCCATACATGTGGTAGGACATATAATAGTACACCACCATGTGACCCTTGACCAGTGGACTGTACCAAGCTCTGCATCAACTGTGCAGAGTACCTATGTACTGACACAGTTGCATCATGTGTTATGCAATGCAATGATACCACTGTCTGTAACCAGGTCAGCTGTACACATACCAGGGGCCCTCGGTTATTTACAGCATTAGCAGATGACTGTTGCTGTACACCAGTAAACATTGTTTGGTATGACATACATGAACCTGCCCTGGATATGTACATGCCACACACATACAGCACATATCTGAATAGCATAGCTGTTGTTGTCCTTGGTACAGACAGGTGGCTACAGCCATTACACACATGTACATGGAATGTAGGTCCATGACTGCTGAATGCTAGCAGTACATAAGGTGTGATATCAATGTTGACAGAGATAATATTCCCTCTGTACTGGTCACCCATTACACCTATCATATCATACAACAGTCCATGTCTCATGTATGTCATTACACATGTCCACCAATTGCAATGCCTGAAAACATGCCCAAATGACAGGATTGTAGGACCTACACACAAAGCAAACCCACACATCACAGTCCCTCAGGAACACACACCACACTCAGAACACGTACTTACACACACTACAGCTCTAAGAAACACACTTACACACAGTAACCTACCTGAACTGCAACACCAGAAGCACTAACTAAATGTC
Source organism: Protopterus annectens (assembly GCF_019279795.1). Classification (NCBI taxonomy): domain Eukaryota; kingdom Metazoa; phylum Chordata; order Ceratodontiformes; family Protopteridae; genus Protopterus; species Protopterus annectens. Next base: position 875,759,188 of record NC_056734.1, on the reverse strand, counting down.
CCTTAACATCGGGATTTTAACCTCATGCTTCTGGTGTTTCGGTACTGTGGTCTTTTGGTCTTTAAGCCTCGTGATTACACGTGTCAGTATGTCAAGTATTCGGTATTTGGTAGGTATCCCATTTATATGTACCTCCATGGTTATGTAGATGTTGTTAACCTATCTATAAATCTATATATATATATATGTATATCCCCATATATCGACATATCTCTCTCTCTCTCTCTCTCTCTATAGATATATATATATATATATAATTCGTACGAATTTTACTTTGTGAAAATGTTCATTTTAGAATAATTAACTAATTGATTAACTGTTTTTAAGAATTGATTTATTGATTTAATTGATGTTAATAGGTTTGTGTATATATATAGGGTTGTTCAGTGGTTGCTTTTCATTCACTGAGGAAGTTGATGATGAAAACGTGTTGTAACAGTACTAGCGTTTGTGGAATAAACTGTTTTTGGATCCTTCATTGGTTCGTGTTCATTCCTGGTTGGTGGTGCCTTCTTTCGTTTCAACATCATATGTTATTATACAGTTTTCTGATCACAATATACAGTGTAACTTCACCATGTAGTCAGACAACAGTTAAGTACAGCAATAGCATACAGACTACTGATACATAATCACTCCAAAAGCCTATCTTGGAAGCTGGTGGACATGTATAGGTTTCAGGCTTTGTATTGCTTATCAGTAGGTTACCTTCAGGAAAGATGGGACACAAGCACAGATGGGATACATGTCTGCAACAATGCCATACCAACTTGCATGTGTCAGCCTAAGACTTTGGAATGCTGGGCAAGGCTATTGGCACCCCCATGATGCCATTTTTAGGCAGGTCTCAGAGGTGAATCTCACCTCCATGATCTGCACAATAGCGGAACCAATGAGGATTAGGCTACTCAACACCAGGGGTAGTACTCACAACATGCACGCACTCACAGCACCCCTCAGTATGGACAACATCTACATCTGTTCTGTGACTGGGACCTGTATAAGGCTCCTGAGAGCACATCAGCACTATCAGACTACAACTCATAATACACATTTCAGCCACTGAACATGGACTGGCACAGACATGGAGGAGGTGTATCCATATTCATGGAGGATACCTACACCTCCAAGATAATGGGGCAGCATGATACCTCTGTGATCATCCATGTGCAGCTAACATCTGCAATGACTGCAATGCAAACTGTGAGCTGCTAAAGATAACCCTCCATGTCCCAGGAGCACCACTACAACTATCTGTAGACAGTGATAAACATGACAGTCCTACCAGACACCCTGTTATTGGTCAATGTCGGCTACCCTACAATTAACTGGATAACCTACTCAAGTATTCAATTCCAGGCCCAGCACTTCTTGGGATTTATCACCTCATATGGCCTGTATCAGTTGGTAGACAGACTAACGAGAGGTGAACATATACTAGAAGTGGTAATCACTGACATGTGCAACAGGTGCACTACAGCAGAGGTAAACCAGTCACTGTTTAGATCTGACCATGAACTATTCACTGATGATTTCCACTCCCAACCATCTCCCCCACCCAAGGAACACACAGTGAATACCTTTCCTACAGCTAAATTCCCAGTACTAATGACAGAGGTGAGAGGGCTCACAGCCCCCACGTTCAGGGATGACACTGCTCAAGATACAGACAGAATTACGAATGCACTTTATAAGCACCTACAAAGATGTATGGGTCATGCCATCAATGGTAAACCAGGACTCGCTACTCCTGCACAAGGACACCAGTCTGCTGAACCCCTGCATTATACAGGCTATACAACAGAAGTAGGACAGTAGTCCAGAAAAACAGCAAATCCCAAGACATGCAGACGTCCGTGACCAGTATTAGCATGATACTTATGTTACTCATGTAATCATCCAAGGCTGACATCCACAGGTAAATAGGCATGGATTTGGAATATGACCACAAAGGCTTCTTTGGCTATGTCAAGGATGTAAGCAGTAATACACAGATTTGCACTGTGCTGGTGCAATATTGCACTGAATATACTGACCCTACTGATATCACCAATACACTTGATGATACATTCGGAGCAAGCTTCACCCCCTACTGGGCCCACAACAATACCCAAAAAGTACAGCATCCCAGACATCTGAGACATACAGGTGGTAATGGCCCTTCCAAATGTAATGACAGAGCATCAATGGAGGCAGATGGTGTCCCAGACTGCATCCTGTAGAGACTAGAAGACAAAGTAACCCCCCCCGCCTAATATAGCAATTCAACATCAGCCTCTACACAGGCTACTTGGCCATTCACTGGTGCATGGCAACAGTTATTCCACTCCACCAAGGTGGTGACACAAATGACCATGGTAACTACCACCCCATAAGCCTGAGTTGCCTGATCTGCATGGCTATGGAGCACATCCTCATGGCTCTCATTAACATAGACAACGGTAACCTCCAGACACTTGACCCAACCCAGGTCAGCTTGATTGAGTGCAGATCATGCCTACTGAACCAGTTTGACATCTTACAGTCACCTAGACTTTAGGTGTGGGGTGTGGTAGTTCACACATACTACCTGGACCTCGCCAAGAGTTTTGATACGATTCCCCACTCAGGTATTATTTCTACACTCACCAGCCAGTACATACACCCATACATCACAGGTTGGTTTGCCAATAGGCTTACACACACAACCCACATGGTAAGCCTAGCAGCCTCCAAGTCCAACACTTGACCAGTCACAACTGGTGTCTCATAGGAATCAGTCCTGGGACTCCTACTGTTTGCCATATACTTCTCAGAGGTACAGGCTAACACAGATGGACTACAGCAGGCCACGTTTGGTGATTACTGCAGACTGGGAGCCATAACTGACAGTACAGCTGTCACAGACGTCCTTTAAGGGGCCTCACATAAACCATCACAGGGTGTCAGTGTGATGGCCTCCAGCTAATGACCACATACTGCATGGTCATTCCATTTTGGGGAACTACACACACACATATTAACACATGAGTGGCAGATACTATAATTCAGAAGACATAATGGGTATGTGGGGACTACATTACATAGTGGTCTCTCCTTTGACAGTCATATGTGCAAAGTAGTTAGGACATCCATCTATGTAGGCCATCTGATTACTTAAGGGTTTGTATCTAAACAGACTTAGGTTATTGCGCCCCTTTACTCATCAGTCACCAATCCCATCATCGAGTATGATAACCCATTTTGGATGTACCTCAGAAGACACATCTGACAGCTGGAAGGGTCACGAACGTACCTTGCATAGAAGGATAATGCCCTCAAACATGTGTCCTATGCTGCCAGACTGCATAAACTCTTGCATTACTCAGTGGCATCTCATTTACTCAGAGATAATATTTGCTGGCCAACAAAGCCATGTCCAATTCAGGCTTAATGGATATGCTCCACCTATGGGAATCCATGTCACAGTGAGCCACACACTGTAATGAGCTACACCTTGCTACAACATAACTGGAAGATTCTGGAGTGACAGATTCCTGTCATGGGTACTCCCCATGATTTGGAACTACATCCCTGATTACATTATACTGAACCCCTCACTAACACTCCAGGGAATCCTTGCAGAGTGGGTGGATAACAGCAGATACACCCCAGGGATCCCGCAATTGGCTCTGCTCCACAGAAGGACAGTTAGTTAATCAATGGGGTGACGAAAGCAGACACATTTTGGCTATGCTTATGAATGGCCTTGGGCAGTTAGGCATGTACCTACATATGTTCCTATGAACTTATACATACAGTATCGACACATGTTGATAGCTTAATTTACTGTTCAGGTATTGACTTACCTTGTGCCAATGGCAGTTGTGTGTACAATAGTGGAGGGCTGACTATGTAGGATGCACACAGTAGACCACTTATACATGACAATGTACAGGTGGTCATGTGTGTATGCCATCCATGTTTGCTGTGTGTGCAGGTGGAGAAGGGTGTCAGTCCATTGGTGTCAAGACTGTCAGTGTGTGTGATATACGTTCCCTCTTTGCCAAGGCATGGGCATACTGGACATGCCTCCATCTGCCTACTGGGGCTGGCACAGGGTGCTCATGGTCTGAGCCCCTCTGTGCCTGTGGGGCCCTTGGAAATGGTGATGGGCTGCATGGGCCTTCACCATTCTGTCCCTGCTGCAGCTGTTTCTGCAGGATCATATTGTGTAGCATGGCACATACTATGAATATGTGGGCACACATGCCTGGAGAGTACTGCAAGGCTCCAACAGATATGTCCAAGCAACAGAACCATGATTTCAGCATCCCAAACACACAATCTATGATGATTCTGGTTTCTGTGTGTGCCTCATTATTGCATGTGTGTGTGTGCATTTCTGATGGGAGTCATCATCCATGGTTCGAGTGCATAGCCAGTATCCCCCACCAGGTGACCATATGGGATGCCCCCCTCTGGCAAATACCTGATACAGCTGTGGGGCATGCCAGATGAGTCATGATAGCTTCCAGAGCTGCCAGCACACACATCCATGATAATGCCCTGGGCATTGCACACAACCTGGCAATTGATGGAGGGGTATCCCTTGCGGTTTATGTAGCACCTACCTTGCTCACTGAGTGGTGTCCTGATGTGTATGTGTGTGCAGTCTATTTCACCCAGTACCTCCAGGTAGTCTGCCACACGGTGGAAGAGACACATATTGCTGGCCAACTCCTCCTGCACTCAGGGGAAGTATATGTGCTCATTGGCATGTGGTAACATGGCATCCAGGAGCTGGTGGAGTACTCTGGATGCTGATGCCTGTGAGATTCCCATGATATCCCCAGTTGGCCTTTGAAAGGTACCTGTGGCTAGTATTCTCAAGCTTACACATACCTTTGTGTCCACTGTGATGGGTTCCACTCTGTTATTTCTGGCTCTGAGGTGTGGCCGACACAGCTCAACAAGTTGCTGTATGGTGTCCCTGTCCACCCTGTAACGCTCTACTATCTCCAGATTATGTAGCCCCTGGCAGATTACCCTGGGTCTGAACACTCTTCTCCTTCTCCAGTGCCTGAGATGGTTGTCAGCATCATCCTCCTCACCACCGTCAGTCTCCAACACATGCTAGTGAATCAAAGCTATGGCAGCCCCTAACATGTACATATTAAATGTTCCCCGTCTGTATACACCAATGGTGCAGAGTGTCTGGGAATACACAAGTGTGTGTGTGGGGCATTCACACTTTATACTATTGTGCAATGGATGCTGTTGGTGTAGTTGGGTGTGTATGTGCAATTCCAGCTGCAGAGTATCTTAATTATGGGTTTTACAGCAGGTACTGCTATTGTGGGGCCTTTGGTGTTGACTTACGCTTGGCTGCCATGATTCATCTATTGCCCTTTACTTCACCTTTCAACCTGATTCCCCTCCCATTGTCAGGCATGCATCCAGCTGCCTGCTTTCTTGTTTTGTACTTTCCCAACCCAGGATTGTGTAGCGAAATGTGTTATGTAGCTGATCTACTGCAAGTTTGCTTTGTTCTGCTGTAACAGTTCTCTTTTCTTTTCAGTATGGTACCTCCCCTTTAGTGTTCTGTAGATAGCTGCTAGCAGCCTTCCTAGCTGTTGTCAATGGCCCGCTGTGAGTTCCTAGGTGCTAATTACTCATTTGTACTCCAATTACCATGCTGCAGCATTTCCTTATTGTCTTCTGGTATCCTTCCTGTTTCAGCTGTGGTGCGCACCACGCACAGCCAATTACCAGGTTTCGGGACATTTTCATCCACGTTCACAAGCACTTTCAGTTACCTTGTGTGCTCTCAGCTATGCAAAGCTATGGCTACCTCCACACCCCTATCCTGCGGCTTTGCTTAGCAACAGGCAACCTAGATTAGCAATGCTCCAATGTGCTTACAGCTAAGGTGGCGCACCCCTCTCTTGGTGTCATGTTTATCTCCAGGCCACGCCTTGGTATTGTACCTCTACGCTGTGAGGTACATCCTTACACTGGCTGGGATTTTGGGATTCAGTATTACTTGACTCATTTGCATGGCATTGAATACTAATTCCTAGTTACCGTGCAGAACACTGTCACAGACCCTTAGCAACCCTTGCGTCATGGTTGCGGTGTAGCATGCGTGTCATTGACTATTATGGGGAATTCATGAAATGTGTTACATTGCAGTTTTATGACATATAAATATATTTTCATTGTGATCCCGTTTGCGCACCAATGCACTGCGATTTTACTTTACGTTAGAGTGGCCATGACATTATATGTCATTTTTTATGTGTTGTGCATGTTTTTTATGCCATTGGCTATATATTTAGCCATTGGCATATAGTAACATTATAATACGCAAGTTTGGTCCGCTGTCATGGCTCCGATTTTATGTTTGAAAAAATGCAAACCTTTTTTTTGGTTTACATTTCTGCATGCTTACGCTACACCTGCACCACTTCATGAATCATTATATACCTTCATTTTAATGCTACACTGCTGCACCTGGGGTAATTAGCATACATGCTCTGGGAGCTGTGCAACTGTGGCGTACGCTGGTAGTGCATGTGGAAACAGCTCATACCTGAATTGCTCGGTGGCCATATTTGGCATTAGATCGCCGATGCTACACCTGTGCCTGGCACAAGCTTCATGAATCCCAGGGATTGTCATTAATTATCACATTCAGTGCATATTTTTCATCTGTATAACAGAATTGTTCTATTGTAATGCAGATGCAGAAAATAATAAACTTATTGCAGGTGCACACCCATGCACAGACACACACAACCACACACATACAGACACATGCAACCACACACACACACACACACACACACACACACACACACACACACACACAAACACACACACACACATCTATATATTTATATAGGTTCATATCTAATGGCCGAATCAACATTACGCCAAATTACCCATTGCCGAGACTAACCCCGGGATTCATGAAGCTTGGCACAAGGCCGGTGTAAGGCTTGTGCTGTCCATGCGGCGTATATATGGAGTAGACACGCCATATGCATATTAATGAAGGCGCGCAGCCACCACAGCCACGTGCATAGGAAACGTGTGCGAGTGCATGGGGCATAACGAAGTTGCACATGAAGGCGCGTCAATGTCGTCTGTTGATGAGCAACCTAAACTGCTGAATATTATATTCTGCCTGCAATAGTAATCACACCTATCAGTGTCCGTGGATACTGAAACGTATGCAAAGCATGCAAGATAGTCCCTGCGAACAAAAAATTAAGAATCAAACACAAATGCACGGTAGGGAATAATGGGTCCCTACCCTTGAACAAATGACATGAAAACCGTGTGCCCATAGTCCAACGTAGTGTTGATAGCTATACCATGTGGAAGTGAAACGTATCACATTTTAGTGCGCCGCCAGTAGGTATGTCCAGCCCAATGGGGAGGGTCACCAGCTGACCCATAATGTGAGGGAGGGAACATGGCTGTGCAGATGTGTCCATAACACAATACACGAGGAGAAATGTAGATATATGTAGTGACCGTATGTTTGAATCATATCCCACAAGGCATGTAATAGTCACATACAAAAGGTATGTCCGTATTTCAAATACCAAATGTGATAGGAAAGAGCATACGCATGTAAACGAAACAGAAGGAGCACATAAACAGCTATAACAATACGGACACATGTAGGCTGAAAGAAACAGTATGATCCGTACGGTCGACTAAGATTACCACCTGTCCCACTTTGCGAGCGACAGTCCCTTTGTGGGCAGATGTGTCCTGACACAAACATATAAAAATGGCAAATGTCCAGAGAATATAGGACATAACTATTCCATAGACGTCATGTAATAGTTGCATTAAACATATTTCACTGAATGTATATTACATAAATGTCAAGAGAAACAGAATAAGACACCGAAATGCTACAAGAATAAGCTTAGATATAGGCAAGAACTTTAAGTTCCATCTGCCGAACTGACCGTGGGTATGTGTCGGCCTGTAAAATATGCTGTGTTCACCGCAAATGTCACACTGTGGCCAATTGAAAAGGTGGAAACACAACCGTCAGCTGTGGGGAGGCATTGTCCACAACAGTTGGACATGTGTAAGGAATAGTTTGGACATAGGAAAAGGTGCCATCCTACCAATAAATACAACAGGCTGGCAAAATCCGGAAGTCAGCTGTATAATCTGAATGCGTATCTGATACAGTCGAACAGGTAGTACCTGGATATACCAACCAAGTAATGAAAGTGAAGTATGGGCGTGTACCTGTGTGTGTGAGGTATAGCGTGTGGAAAGCAAACATGGCAGGGTAGTCCACACAACCATAAAGGTACCCGACACATGTAGGGTAGTCAATGTGTAACTCTGGCTGTGTCATGGGCCAACAACCAAAGTAGTGCTCTGTGGGGTGTGATGAATTCGCGTGTGAGGGGTGGGTGGTTAATGGTAAAATCCTCAAAGGTGATACTGTGTCATAGGCAGAAAAGGTGAACCGGAGGTGTACGAGGGGGCAGCGGGTGAAGTGGAAAGAAACACAACCACATGTAGAAACAGCTGCAAGACAAACAGACAGGCCATAGTGTAGAACACAATCCCACAAACATATGAATATGGAAATGTGCGAGACAAATGTATAGATACGTCAACGTCACATACCCACAGATGGGTCCTAATGGAACTGGCCATAACAAATGCAACACACCTGGATGCATAATGGCCTACCCAGCATACCCTCCACAACACACAACCTGCCTCCATACCAGAACGTCCACCAAAGCCAGCCGTACTTGGCCCACTGGTTTGTTGCAGACACAGCTACACACAGTGACCCCTACGCATATGTAGTAGGTATTGTCACCCTAGGCAATGTCAGGATTGCAAACCATGTGTCCCCTGCATGTAAACCCCCCTGCGTGTTTTCATAAAGCCTCAAAAATATTCGTTGTCTGACTTGTTTTGGTCTTGTCCAATTTTTGGGATATCCCTCATGGGATAACAAACATGTGTAAGTAGTAGAATGGGTATGACAACATGATGTCCAATCCTGTAGATATCTGGACACAAGTCAGAACGTGCAGTGGAGGTCCATGACACTGTCCAGCCCTAAGTGGGCATGTATAACCTACTACCCAGGATAAAACATCTTCCTGTGATGCACATGTCCAGACACGAATAGGAGGGAGAAAATAATGCACACATTTGCATAGTGGCAAATGGCATGAGGGTGAGGAAGACACTGACATAAACAGGTCAACCCTGATCAAGTGTGAGGGACACTGACTGTGTGCAGGCGTGACAGACCTTACCTGTCAACCTGTGTGAGCAAGATATCTGGATAGAGCCGTGAATACAAGTGAGACAAAGGTCCAAAAACAGGGACATTCTGTAAAGATAGCTCTTAGAAATACATAATATGATAGAATAACAGTTTGCACATTGGCATTAATGTCCAGAGTATGAAGTCTGAAACCCAACTGTCTGTCAGCACGTTCCAACTGCAGTCTTTAATGCTGAGCTACTGCTGTGCCAGAACACAACAGCATATTACAGAGGTCCGTGCCATGCCACTCAACTGTCCTTATATTCGCAGAATGACTAGGGTTATCACCTGTCCAACTTTGTGAGTAACAGTCCCTCTTTAGGCAGTTGTGTCCTGTGAAAAATATCAAGACATAGCAAATGTCCTGAGAATTTAGGACAAAGTTATTTCCTAAGTTTCTTTAATAGTTGCATAAAACAGTTATTTTATATATGAAACTTCTATATGTTATGTGAAGTAGCATAAGCAATTCAAATGTTACTAGAATAGGCTATTATTTGTGCAAAAAAGGTTAAGTTCTGTACCATGCATAGCTGTTGGTATGTTTTGTCCTGGAAAATCTGACATTTCTACAGAACATGTCCCACTTTGGGCATTTGAAAAGGCGGCAACCCTAAGAATGACCAGAGGTTTGCCACATATGTTGTATGCCTCCGACAATGTGCACCACTGTGCTAAATAGCTGAGGATTGACGTCACTAAATAATGAGAAATATCCTGAGTTTAAGACTCCACATCCTTCAGAAAAGTCATGCTAATGCAAAACCTAGTATTCTATCAATGTTCTAAGCTTGTAAGATCAATCATTAAAATGTGTCCCTAATTGTCCCCCCACCGTGTAGGTTTTGCGCAGTTTTGGTGCTCTAAGAGGTTGAGAGGTATGGTCCATACATATTTACAGTAACAACCCTTCACATTTGTGTAATGTACAACTGCATATCTGTAGTCACTTCATGTCCAAAATAATAATCCCCGTATGACTGTATACAGGTAATAGTCAAATGTAAATGGGAACATCCCTCATCGTGGAGTATGGACTGTAACAACCCCACCCGTAATATGTATTGCCAACAGAATAAGCTGCTGACAGGTGCCCAAACACCTGTGTTTATAAACACAGGTAAAACTTCATAATAGGGAGAAAGTCCCTGTCCATACACTTTGTCTGACATTTGAACTCGGCCAGGGAAGTTCCGTTCACCAGGTGGACAAGCCCCACCTTTTAAACCAAAGTGGTTTAAACCCAGATCACTACATGAACACCCTGACAATCAAAGACCTGTATGTGCCTGGACTATATGCGTTGGTGTTCTGCATATCCTCGGAGTGATTAACAATGCAGCTGTGGTCCACAGCAGTAGGCAATAGGGAATGTGTAATATGTAGTACCGCGTTTTTCCCAGCAGGAGAATGGATGCCTGTGTTGTAGGTGAAGCGGTGAGGCATTTGTTGATGTAGCTAAGTACTATGGGTATACATATCAATGAGGGAGAACACCAATAGAATAGTGGTTCCGGCATCCGGCCAACGTGAATGCAGTCCCAGTTGACCTACGACCACTGCATATATAACTTGAAAGTATAATGAATGCGTTCGTGCTGTACACACATTTAAATATGCAAAGGTGAACGTGTGTTTCGCAGCAGTCCGTAAACCGGAATACAGATATGCAACTGTTATGGTCAGAATTATGAAAGTTCACGTAAGCACAAATATCTATGAAACATATGTAACCCACAATAAGGATATGCAAGTGCGCCTGCGCGTGTGTAATCCACTCACAGCATAGCAAATGAATGCTGTTTTCCCCACGTTCTATGTACATGGCTCATACCTGTTAACCCCGTAAAGTACGAAACCGGACAAAGCCATGAAAACAACTGGTACAAATAGGGACAATCCCCAGATATTGCCCTAACAAACAAAGAAAGTGGATAGAATAACAGGTGTGTCACTAGCATGGATTCTCTGAAGGGTATGAAGTCATAACCTGAAATGTTTGTCATTATTTACTAATGTCAGTCTTTAATGATATGCCACTAAACTGGCAGATAGACACAAGGTTATGAAAAACGGACCAAAGATAAGAGGCAAACAGCTGTACATGCAGCGAAAATCTGTACAGTTGAAAGGTATGATATGGATATATATCTATATATATATATATATATATATATATATATATATATATATATATATATATATATATATATATATATATATATATATATATATATATATATATATACACATATATCCACAGACATAAACCAAAACAAATTATGAAATGAGGAATGTACAGACATATGTATATATGTACATATATATATCTATACACACACAAATCATGAATAGATATATACACAACAAACATATGTCCCTGTACATATAACACATGTACATAAATAGGTCACAGTATAGCTATTATGGATAGACAGACAGACATGCATGAAAGGAGAATACACTGCTGCTTTCCAAACCATTGCCCGGAAAGTACCAGTGTGACAGGGCCTGCAAGTTCTACACATTAAACATGAATATAGGTGTCCTTTGCAGGACCCCAAAAATTTATCCCATACGAAGGGCGAACCGTCATTGATGCAAAAGATGTCACAACTGCAACTACAATATAGCTGTACATGCAACAGTAGCAGGTGCAAGGGTAATAACACATGGGTCGATAGAATATATGACGTACGACCTGATATCCGCAGAGTGGGGAGTGCTCAGAAGTGTCCTCACACTTTATTATCACTCACATTAAACATGTCTAATGGGTGCTGTGGAGGGGTGTCAGGTATGGGAATCATGGGTATGCAGAAATGGGCCTAGGTGTTGGTTGGCACAGATCTGTTAGGTATGCCCCATGGGAGTGATCAATATACCTATGTGGGTATAGCACACGCCTATATTCTCCACAAATGTGCAACCCATCTACTGGATATTGTATAAACCATTGGGGGAAGACATAGGGACCTATATCAGTGCCATGTAGGCGATTATCATGGATGGACATGCGTACGACCAAGATGGTAACCATACCTGCCAAAATGTCAGAATAAGACAGCTGGACTAAGGCATAGTACATGAAATACAAATAGGGACTATATTAAATATACCCCAGACAAAGTCAGAACATTGATAGAATAATGGCGTAGTCAGGAATATGAATGTTATGAGAGTTAGTAATCATGAAATAGAAATGTCAGTCATTATTACCTAACCACACAGTCCGTCATGCCTTGCCAGCAATCTACCAGAAAGGCACATTATTATGACAATTGTAACAGAATCATAGGTCAAACCTCGGAGCATTTACCCATAATGTGTACAGGTGAGAGGTATGAAGGTAACCCGTCCTAAATAAATGTACAGAACTAGTGATACTAGGTGGACAGGTGAGAAGAAAGACGTCAGGACAAATGATAAAACATGGACAAGTCAAAAGCATGACTTTCCACAAATATGAATGACAACGTATGCCCTGTGAAAGTCAATGTGGAAGGTTAATAGACTCAAAAGACATGTGTCCCTCAGGGTGTCATGCAGTGTCACCGATACAGTGTCCAGTCCCCCATACTCGTACATGAGCTCTGCCACTGACGGAAAGCTCAAATACTGGCGTACACATAAGGTACATGATAGAATAATTAGTGTGGATAAGCACCTGTTGGCCTGTGTGAGGAATATAACTCTCTGGGTGGGTGTGTCCTGCAATAGGAATGTAATGGCATCTGGCCTGTGATGGCGCCATATATTGTGTGTATTGGTGTAAGAAAATTGATATCCTGTATCAGAAACATACCTCGCAACTGTACAGTGTCTCGCAGAATGTGCAAATATATGCCTCATATGTTTGGTGTGTTCCTCTTACAATCTGCACCTGTCTGCCAAACACCTGAGAACTGACATCATTAAATAATGACAAACATTTCAGTCTGAGACCCCAAATCCCTCAGAAATGTCATACTAATGCAAAACCTATTATACTGTCAACTATCTACGTTTGTAAGAGCAATATTTAAAATCTTCCCCTATTTGTCCCCCCATCATGTTAGGCTTTGTACAAATGTTTTGCTCTAGGAGGTTGAGAGGTATGATCAGAAACAGATACATGTTTGAGGAAACAGCATTATCGACTGCAAGATAACTCAGAAGGTATGAAAAGCGCTGCAGTAGGAAGTTCAGTATTGGCCGCAGGTATGTGCTGACATGTCAAATGACACAGCAGTCTACATGAAGTACCTATAGGGCGTCACCTTTACCAGTGATGACAGTGGGACATACCCACTGCCATGCATATACCACAAATAGACATAGCACACAGCAAAGCCTAGGCCATGATACATGAAGCCTCTGGCATGCATGGATTGAGTGAGAGTATGGCAAGGAAAGATGACTGCCAGGCTACTCAGCAAACACCCGTAGGGGCATGCAAGACCGCCCGTAACACGAACATTGCGAGGACAATGTTGGGATTTGCAACATACCCCATTTGTATGTGAAAGCTATGCAAATTATGTAATTACGTGATACATGAAACAGTATGCTGTCCATGCAAGAGCAGAGTTATGTGCAGAAATGTACCCAGATGTTAGGCGACTAACGTTCTGCACATTGCTAAATGAAGCAATGACAGCTGCATATACAGTATGAATACAGTCGAAGAAGTATGCCAATGTCCAAGTCCAAGGCCAGTGGCAGCTTTGTCCATTGGATATCAATAAAACAGTAGTTGTCCTCCGATCTCCGGTGTGGAAGCATAGCGCAGTGCCACGTGAACGCGCTGCGCTTCAAAACAAGTCATATATGTATAATATACATACAAAATGTAGGTTTAGTTAGATGTTAGTACGCCATGCAGATGAATGACAAGCTGGAGACAACATGGCTACTGCGTACTGGTTCTTATGTGTGGAAGTGCTCTGTCAGAGATTTAACGAAGCATTTGTAGGCAATGTGATGCAAGTGAGGCTGAGGATAGTGAATCACAACATGTCATGCCATATGGGCCAAGCCTCTACAGTGTAGTGTAGGTTAAGGAGACTATTAGAGTAGAAGATAGGTGACAATATGAGTGTGTATGTATAAAACACTGTAACCGCACCGGAGCAGTGTCACATGTTTGCTGTCAGTACTCAGTGGAAGAGGCATGTTATGAGCTATTCTAGGGAACGTCAGGAGACTGATGGTGTACGCCATGGATACCACCGATGTGACCTGCAAACCTGCCCACAGTGTGTCTGCGCCCGTGCGTGCCAGTAAGCCCAAGTAAGCATGTGTGTGCACATGTTAGCCCGAGTGTGGAAGAACAAGTAAGCTAGTGTACGAATGGTGAAGCCTGTGTAATGTTGTGTATGCATTTGTAAGCATGTATACATGTGTACTACACACATCACACACGTACTGCACACTCAGACACACATGCTGCCAATACTACACACATCAGTGAAATGGCACATGGATGGAGAATACATCATCAGAATTAACAGTGCTGTAAACTATGCTACAGTGATGGTCATAGCTGCAATGCATCATGCCTGCTGATATACACCTGGAAGTAACACACTGTGTGTTAACAGCATGCTAACATCAATACAGTGGAATAAAGCCACCGTGTGCATCAGCACCAGGTTAGTCTGATCCTGCATCAATGTTACACATCACAGGTGGTCAGGGTGTGGTGTTACATTACCAGAGCTGTCATTGAGCCATCCAATGTACACGTAGGTGTGTGTGTGTGAGGGACAACGGTTATTGCATGGCCCAATGGTGATGCAATGGGTTTGTGTATGTGATAGCCGTAGCTGTTTGTGGTAAGTGTGTGTGTCTGCATATACACAGGTACAGCATGTGTCAGCCATATACAAGAGGTTGTGGGACATTCACAGGCCGTACCTGCCAGGCTATAGAGATCCCCATTACTGGCCATGGACAGCCCTCCATGCATCCAACACAACCCAGTCCTGCACCTGTCAATGTATATACATACAGTCCTGGGATCTGAACCACAACCTGTGGATAAATGTGAGTCTGTAATGTTAACCTGAGGTGCATAGAATTGTCAGTTACTACATACAGATATGACCCATACTCACACTCCAATGTAACAACCACTGTTGAGTGTTGCCGAGATGTGCATACGACCATTCAAAGGTGTTGTACTAACATTGTTTCTAATGCCCGTGTAATACCAAGCAACACAATAATCAGTCACTACACAAGTATAACCCACGATCACTACAGCACACAGTATGCGCACTATCACAGATCCATAGCAGATGTACATACATCCAAGGTGCTCACGTACAGATAATGCAGCACATTCAAGAGTGATAATCCCAACATACATATTTATATACAGTATATATGTGTATATATATATATATATATATATATACATATAGATATATAGCTATATATATATATATATATATATATATATATATATATATGTAGATAGATACATACACACACACACTCACACAACACATGTGGCAGGGTTGGGAGCAGAACACAAATGTAACCACTGTACCACACGACAGCATTATGCAGTTACAGAACACGCTACTGTGATTAGTTGATCTCAGGATTCACAAAGGCATACATCTAGCCTGCAGACAGCAGCATCAAAGGCAAAGACACCGCAAGGATGTTATGGAGAGTGAATACTGTAAAAGCAATGTACTGTTGTCATGCAGCTGGAAACACACACACACACACACACACACACTTGGCAGGACTGGGAGTCGAACATACACCTAACTACCCTATCACACTACAGCATGACGCATCTACAGAATGCACTACTGAGATTACTAAACACAACAGTCCCAGAGGCAGACATCTAGGTGTGTGTCATCACCCGCAAAGGCAAAGACGTCAGTAGGAGATTTCTGTGGTGTGAGGCATCTAAAAGCAAGACTGAGTCCCCAGGCGGACAGGAGCATGCACGCAAACACACACACTTGGCAGAGCTGGGAGTCGAACATACACCTAACTACCCTATCACACTACAGCATGATGCATTTACAGAACGCGTTACCAAGATTACTAAACACAGCAGTCCCAGAGGCAGATAACTAGGTGCGTATCATCATCCGCAAAGGCAAAGATGTAGGTAGGGAATTTCTGTGGTTTGAGGCATCTAAAAGCAATTCTGAGTCCACAGGCGGATGGGAGCATGTGCGCAAACACACACACACACACACACACTTGGCAGGGCTGGGGGTCAAACATACACTTAACTACCCTATCACACTACAGCATGACACATTTACAGAATGTGCTACCGAGATTACTAAACACAGCAGTCCCAGAGGCAGATAACTAGGTGTATGTCATCATCCGCAAAGGCAAAGACGTCGGTAGGGAATTTCTGTGGTGTGAGGCATCTAAAAGCAAGACTGAGTCCCCAAGCGGACAGGAGCATGCACACAAACACACACATACACACACACACACACACACACACACACACACACACACACACACACACACACACACACTTGGCAGGGCTGGGGGTTGAATATACTCCTAACTACCCTATCACACTACAGCATGACGCATTTACAGATCGCGCTACCAAGATTACTAAACACAGCAGTCCCAGAGGCATACTTCTAGGTGTGTGTCATCATCCGCACTGACAAGGATGCCGACAGGGATTGTATAGAGAGTGATCAGTCTGAAAGCATACAGACATATTACTATCCCATGGTAGATGTAGACAAACACACGGCAGTGGTGTGAATGGGGCAATGTAGGATTTACGGAGCACCACAACAACATGACATAGACACGGGACGCGCCACAGACAGTACACCCTTCAAGATAGTCGACCAGTGTGTACTTGGTAGGCATCCATCGTGACATTGAAAATGGACATCTGTTGCCTGGATGACCACCATGGCTATACAGGATGTCAACTGCCATGCACATGCACAGAGGGACATCACCGACACAAGGTGTCACTGGGCATGGCCACACGCTTAGTAATACACGTCCGTTAGGACTGTACTGTGTGTCGATCTACACAACAGCGTACTGGGCATGTTCACACACTTAGCAGTTGCAAAGGGCCATCTTGCATGCAGACGGAGTCTCAACATGCAAGGGCTCAGTTTGGACTGTCATGTGTGTCTATCTACACAACAGCATACTGGGCATGCTCACAACTTAGCAGTTGCAAAGGGCCATCTTGCATGCAGATGGAGTCTAAACATGGAAGGGCACAGTAAAGTATAACAGTCCCCACGCACAGGATGGGCCGTCCTGCATGCAGACGGAGTGTAAACATGGAAGGGCACAGTAAGGTATAACCGTCCCCATGCACAGGATGGGCCATCCTGCATGCAGACGGAGTGTAAACACGGAAGGGCACAGTAAGGTATAACCATCCCCACGCGCAGGGTGGGCCATCCTGCATGCAAATGGAGTGTAAACACAGAAGGGCACAGTAAGGTATAACTGTCCCCACGCACAGAGCGGTCACGCACATGCAGTGACCAGTACACACTCGGCTGCCATCACAGCTGTCACAGGTGCAGATCACAGACATACACACTGCAGTCTACACTGTAGCCCTTGAGACATCACCATGTCGTTGCTGCAGCAATACACAGCCATACATTACCACAACACCATGTGACACATGACCTGTGGACTGTACAGAGGTCTACAGCAACTGTGCAGAGTACAAATGTTCTGACAGGGTTCCAACAGGTGTTATGCATTGCAATTATACCACTATACATGACCAGGTCAGCTCAAGACATACCAGGGGCCCCAAGTCTTACACAGCTGTGACAGATGAGTGTTGCTGTACACCAACACACACACATGTTTGGATATGTCAAACATGTGATTGTAGTAGAAGTGTGCATGGACCACACACACAACACATATGTACATAGCTAAGCCTTTGTTGTCCCCCGTGCAGAATGGTGGCTTAAGCAATCATATCCACGCAAATGTAAGGTGGGTCCATGTCTGTTGAATGCTCGCAGTACAGGAAGTAGAAATGTTGACGGAGGACACATTCCCCTGTAGTAGTCACCCATGACACCCGTGATATCATACCACAGTCCATGTGTTATGTATGTCAACACACATGTTCACCAATAGCAATGCATACAAACTTGGCTACAGGAGACACATGTAGGACCAACGCACATGTACAATCTGTACTGTGCATGCAGCAACCATGCATGTGCAGTGGCCGATGTCCGTAACACAGCTGTGCCTAACTACAACATGCAGTCGCAATGCAACCCCATCATTGACACCTGTATATGGTGACATACAGACAGTACGGTTGGTTGTACATCACGTATGGAGGAATGTGTGTACATAAAGTGGTGATCCACCTGTGTAGATGTATGTGTGCCGGGGATGGCTCACAGGTGTGTCACATGCCATCCTACCATGCCATGTGCAAACAGTACGCTATGTCACTGTTACTTGACGGTGATAACATAATGCATACACAGCAGTTAGGTGCTACCAACTGTATGTCACATGGCACCTGTATCACTGACATCCTCCCATGTGCATATAGCCACACAATTGCCACACATAGCGTTGGTACACATACTGCGGACATTACCGCTGAATGTCTATCAAACGACTCATCATATGGCAGGTGTATCATTCCCAGCACTGCCATGTGTGTCCACTTTTGTGACCACACATGCCACATTTGGTGGGGACTACATCCCAGTTGTAACACATCCCTGTACACTGTTGTAGAGATCTGTACATACTGCAGTGTGGAAAGCATGACGTCGGCAGGTGTGGTGCATCACACACATCGGCTATCCATACACACATATCTGGTCACCATAGTGTGTGTGTGTATGTATGTATGTATGACTGTCTGGTGCTTGGTGCGAGGGTGTATGCTACCATACTGTGGAAACAGGACCACTAACCCCTCATGGTGATGCAGTCTACTACCCTGTTGATGCCATCGGTCCCAGCCATACTGGCTACCTGGGCATGTCCTTTCTCTGTGCCACATTGTGTACTGCGAGGGTGATGACCACATAGGCAAGGGTCCACACCTCAACACTATGGGGTGTGTGTTATAGTGCTGTAGACCCTGTGAATGTGGCCATGTTCCTGTACTGTGACAGGGTATTACTGCTACACAGTGTGGCCTCATGCTATCAGGTGGCCTCTAACATCATCACTGGCCAGACTGCTGTGTACAGCCCCTGCACCATGTCAACATACCTGTAATGTTACCCGGTATGTATGTCACATCTCTGTCCACTGTAGCCTGTTCAACTGACCACATGCTTCAGGTGCAGTATATGTGTGGACATCTGTGTCATGTTCGGACATCTGTGTCATGTTCGACTTTCCAACAGTCAGGTTGAGGGTATGTTTAGCATGCTGATATTGCCATATGTGCCTGTGAGTACTGCACAGTTACGCATGGGGGACTGCAAGCACTGCTACCTGTAGGCACATGCCAGTACACCATAGGAGGGAACCAGGGCATCATTACCAATATGCTGTTACTGTTGTAACCGAGACACATACTGTGAAAATATCACAATGCATGCTGCACCTGGACTACATGGTATGACTGGTGCATGTTGACAGTACACCACTGATGTCACATACACATCTCTCAGTATTCACACATGTCCAATGCAACATACACATCCCTCAATATGCATGCACAAGTAATGTTAGATACATCTCTCACATCTCAGTATTCAAACACGACCAATACAACATACACATCCCTCAATATGCACACACAAATAATGTTAGATACACCTCTCACTATTCTGTTCACCCTGTGCATCAGACCATATGAGCATATCCCTGCACCGATGGTGTGGATGACAGGGATGCAGCACAGGCTTCATCATATGCACAGGGTGATACTGTTTGCCAGGGGCATAGGCTGCACCAATGGATGACATCATGTGTGTGGGTAAGGGCCGGTGATTTGAATGGGCATGCCTGTTCCGTATGCATGTGAGTGTTGTGGAGCCCTACAGCTGTGTTTGCTGTGTGCGTGTATGTGTGCACACAGTTCTGTCATTTGTGAGGTCTACACAAGGGTATTCTGGACAGCTCCAGATTGTACAGACCAGGTTGTACAGCTCCATGTGACCGGACACAGCCACATGTCCTGTGCCTGCCAGGGGTTGCACGGGCACTACCAGGCAGAGGTACAGAATGGCTACTATCTGACGACATATGGCCACTGGAACCATGTCCACGCTGGGAACGTCCAGGGCAATGTCCACATGACCTGCTGTGACCTGGTGTGGACAGCGCAGCACCATCTGGACTGCTACTGCAACCGGCACTATGGGAGCGGCCATGTGAGGTGGCACGCTCACGTTGACCTGCACTATGTGGTGTAGCTGGCCTACGTCCATGTGTCCTATGCTTCACCCCTACCAGATGTTCCAGCACAGACAGCTCACGCTCATGGATTGTCATGCCACGGTCGAGGATTCTGACCATGTCACCCAATCGCCTGTCCAGAACATCAGCAAGCTGCTGTTGAGCACCTTCCAATGCCTGGATGTTGTTGTTTAGGGTACTGATAGCAGCCCTCTGCAGCCTCTGCCCTTCTCTGGTCTGTGGTTCAGCATGTGCCTGTGCCTCCATTGCAGTCTGGAACAAATGTCTGGTGATCCCAGCTGCTGTGCTATGTCCTGTAGGTGCATGGCTGCCAGCGGTCCTCCTACAAGCAGCACCAGCCAATTGCCTGTGTGGCACATCTGCAGTCAGTATACTGCCACCATGGTGTGGAGACACACCATCTGTAGCCACCACACATTCTTGTTCAACACTAACAAACACTGACTGTCCTTCCTCTATGGCCACTGTAGATGCGGTATGTGTTGGCAGCTGAACTGTGTGCGGGGAAGAGGGGGACATAGCTGGGGTGGCAACCGCTGGCACAGATTCCACCCCTGACATCCCTGCCTGTACCTCGTGCATATGTTTATCACTGCTAGCATCTGTGGGGACACTAACAGATGGACCGCAGGAGGGTAACGCACCTACATCACCTGTGAATGCAAAGGAAGTCTCTAAATTACAATAGATGCACAAACACTGACACACACACACTGACACACACACACACACACACACACACACACACACACACACACACACACACACACACACACACACACACACACACACACACACACACACACACACACACACACACACACTGGCACACACACACACACACACACACACACACACACACACACACACACACACACACACACACACACACACACACACACACTGACACACACAGACACACACACTGACACACCATGCATGTGAGATGACAGATGGCATGCAGCATGCTTGTGATACAGCTGACAGCATGCAGCTCAGACATCAATAGTGTTTGTAAGCATACCCCCTGGAATGCACACTACAGCAGGCAGGTATCATATCATTATCTATGCAATTCACACGATCATAGTAGTATGCATGCATCCCTGTGACACACCAAGTGGACCAGAACAGGATAACAGTACACATGGCTGACGTGACCTTGACATGTAATCTGCTGACATGTGCATTAACATGCATGCATGCATACCTGACACAATGGTGTCCTGACACATGTACAGTGTCGTACTGGGTATCACATTGCGGTGTTGTCCATATGTCAAAGCCTCGATTATTGTACTTTTTAATTTTCGTTTATTTTACTCTTTTAAGATTCCCTTGGAAATGTCTACATTTAAAAATGCATTTTACTGTGATTGGATTATTCTAATTGATGTATATATATAATATGGTTTTAAAATGGTATTTAGTCATTTGTCTGAAGAAGGCGAGACGTTGGTCTTGCCTAAAGCGCTCACACTTTATTTGGTTAAATAAATCTTATTCGTGACTTTTTGAAGCCTTGCTCTCATTGTGTACCTGTTCACTACTTTACCAGTTTTGTGGTTCGTGATTTGTGGATTATTTCAAGTTTGTAGTATGGCGAATGGGACCGGAGAGGCTTCTCCAAGTCTATTTACACAGGAGGAAAACGTGAATGAAGCAAGCGATAGTTCTTCTGGGAACCTTACAGCGCTAGTCCAAGTGCTATTGGGCAGAGTGGACACACTTACACAGAAAGTAGATGCCTTTTCTACGGCACAATTTCAAGCGGATTCAATTCCTGCCAATGGGCAACTATCTTTTGCAAGGGCAACGCCAATTCGCTACCCAATGCACAGTGGTCTCCTCAAAATAGAAACAACAATGAGGTTCAAATTATTGATACCAGCCAAGTAGTAGTGAATGAGGAAAACGACAGTAGACCCGTTTTGGCTGGAACTAGTTTACAATGAGGTAATGTGACTTCCGCTGTTCAAACACCAGTTTTTAATAACCAGATGCTACATAATGATGGTGTACCTGTTATGGGTAACTTTTTAGACAATAATCATTTTTTTGGTCAAAATTCAAGATCCAATACATGCATTTTAAATATGAGTGAAGCTGAAAATCGGGGCTTAGCTAATAAGATAGACGATTTTGATACCAAGCTTTTTAAATGTAAAAAACTACAGCTGGAGGTATCTTATTTGGAAGAGTGTATTAAGAATAAAGTCATCCCAAAAGGCCTACACCAGTGGCGTTTCCCCGCTGGCTTAACTGATGATTCCCCTTTTTACCAGGAACTTATTGATTTGTTTGACAGGCAAGGGAAAGAGTTTTTACATGCACTTATAGTTTATTATTCAAAGGATATTTCTTGTTTAAAAATGGAATTGGAAAAGCTAGAAAATGACATTAAAGCTGATGTCGAATTTCTATGGTACAAATACGAGTACTGTAGGATATATACAAGTATTGATGCTACTATGGACAAACTATTATTTACTAAGGAAAAGAAACTTACTCGTGATATAAATGATTACGCAAATAAATGTGCCTATCCTAGACTTCCTTCAAAGGTGCAAAAGGCACCTGATGGTAGTATGGACATTCAGAATTTGAGAGGGCAATCTAATCAATCAAATTTTAACAGCACCCCAAATGGGCCAGGGGATCAAAGACATGTACCAAGAAGAAGCCCTAGATTAAACAACAGTAATATGAACAGTAATGTGAATAGTTTTGTAGGCACTACAGGACAAAATGTTCCACCATATGATGGTATTAACAATGTGATTCAGGAGCCTGAACCACAAAATCACTAAAATCAATGGGATTTTCACCAAGCCAACAACTCCCGTGCCAACAACTCGCACTATGTGCGACAACAGACCAACACAAGGAACAGGAGGAAGGCACGAAAGAGATGAATGCAACCCTAAATTTTGGTTTACAACCAAAATTATATAAGTATTCTAAGGGTGATTTTACTATTTATAATTATACCATCATGGATATACATCAAGACATGGTGGATTTCCTGGCAAAAGACTTGTCCTTCATTCCAGGACGACGAATGGACATTGGCAAAACTATTATTGACTTAAAAGTATTTGTACGTAAACTTAATCTTAATTCCCTCCTAGGTAATGATACAGCTATTGTCAAAGCTCTTAGAGTGTCTAGTTCTTATAATCCACCGCTTTACCCTACTTTAAATATTTTTGAAAAGATTTGTGAAATGGATTTATGGGCTATCCAAAATCATGAGATTTATAGGAATTATAGACATTCTAGTAATATTACTTTTAATTTTATCTGCCTACTGGGGCTGGCACAGGGTGCTCATGGTCTGAGTCCATCTGTGCCTGTGGGGCCCTTGGCAATGGCGGTGGGCTGTGCGGGCCTTCACCTTTCTGTCCCTGCTGCATCTGTTTCTGCAGGATCATATTGTGTAGCATGGCACATACTATGAATATGTGGGCACACATGCCTGGAGAGTACTGCAAGGCTCCAACAGATATGTCCAAGCAAAGGAACCGTAATTTCAGCATCCCAAACACATGATCTATGATGATTCTGGTTTCTGTGTGTGCCTCATTATTGCATGGGTGTGTGTGCATTTCTGATGGGAGTCATCATCCATGGTTCGAGTGCATAGCCAGCATCCCCCACCAGGTGACCATATGGGATGTCCCCCCTGGCAAATACCTGACACAGCTGTGAGGCATGCCAGATGAGTCGTGATAGCTTCCAGAGCTGCCAGCACACACATCCATGATAATGCCCTGGGCATTGCACATGACCTGGCAATTGATGGAGGGGTATCCCTTGCGGTTTATGTAGCAACTTCCCTGCTCACCGAGTGGTGTCCTGATGTGTATGTGTGTGCAGTCTATTGCACCCAGTACCTCCAGGTAGTCTGCCACATGGTGGAAGAGATGCATATTGCTGGCCAACTCCTCCTGCACTCGGGGGAAGTATATGTGCTCATTGGCATGTGGTAACATGGCATCCAGGAGCTGGTGGAGTACTATGGATGCTGATGCCTGTGAGATTCCCATGATATCCCCAGTTGGCCTTTGAAAGGTACCTGTGGCTAGTATTCTCAAGCTTACACATACCTTCCTGTCCACTGGGATGGGTTCCCCTCTTTTATTTCTGGCTGTGAGGTGTGGCCGACACAGCTCAACAAGTTGCTGTATGGTGTCCCTGTCCACCCTGTAACGCTCTACTATCTCCAGATCATGTAGCCCCTGGCAGGTTACCCTGGGACTGAACACTCTTCTCCTCCTCCAGTGCCTGAGATGGTTGTCAGCATCATCCTCCTCACCACCGTCAGTCTCCAACACATGCTAGTGAATCAAAGCTATGGCAGCCCCTAACATGTACATATTAAACATTCCCCGTCTGTATACACCAATGGTGCAGAGTGTCTGGGAATACACAAGTGTGTGTGTTGGGCTTTCACACTTTATATTATTGTGCAATGGATGCTGTTGGTGTAATTGGGTGTGTATGTGCAATTCCAGCTGCAGAGTATCTTAATTATGGGTTTTATAGCAGGTACTGCTATTGTGGGGCCTTTGGTGTTGACTTACGCTTGGCTGCCATGATTCATCTATTGCCCTTTACTTCACTTTTCAACCTGATTCCCCTCCCATTGTCAGGCATGCATCCAGCTGCCTGCTTTCTTGTTTTGTACTTTCCCAACCTAGGATTGTGTAGCAAAATGTGTTATGTAGCTGATCTACTGCAAGTTTGCTTTGTTCTGCTGTGACAGTTCTCTTTTCTTTGCAGTATGGCACCTCCCCTTTAGTGTTCTGTAGGTAGCTACTAGCAGCCTTCCTAGCTGTTGTCAATGGCCCACTGTGAGTTCCTAGGTGCTAATTACTCATTTGTACTCCAATTACCATGCTGCAGCATTTCCTTATTGTCTTCTGGTATCCTTCCTGTTTCAGCTGTGGTGCGCACTGCTCACAGCCATTTACCAGGTTTCGGGCACGTTTTCATCCACGTTCACAAGCACTTTCAGTTACCTTGTGGGCTCTCAGCTATGCAAAGCTATGGCTACCTCCACACCCCTATCCTGCGGCTTTGCTTAGCAACAGGCAACTCGGATTAGCAATGCTCCAATGTGCTTACAGCTAAGGTGGTGCACCCCTCTCTTGATGTCATGTTTATCTCCAGGCCATGCCTTGGTGTTGTACCACTACGCTGTGAGGTACATCCTTAAGCCGGCGGGGATTTTGCGATTTAGTATTACTTGACTCATTTGCATGGCATTGAATACTAATTCCTAGTTACCATGCAGAACACTATCATAGACCCTTAGCAACCCTTGCGCCATGGTTGTGGTGTAGCATGTGTGTCATTGACTATTATGGGGAATTCATGAAATGTGTTACATTGCAGTTTTATGACATATAAATATATTTTCATTGTGATCCCATTTGCGCACCGATGCACTGCGATTTTACTTTATGTTAGTGTGGCCATGACATTAAATGTCATTTTTTATGTGTTGTTGTGCATGTTTTTTTATGCCATTGGCTATATATTTAGCCATTGGCATATAGTAACATTATAATACGTAGGTTTGGTCCGCTGTCATGGCTCCGATTTTATGTTTGAAAAAATGCAAACCTTTTTTTTTGGTTTACATTTCTGCATGCTTACGCTACACCTGCACCACTTCATGAATCACTATATACCTTCATTTTAATGCTACACTGCTGTGCATGGGGTAATTAGCATACATGCACCGGGAGCTGCGCAACTGTGGCGTACGCTGGTAGTGCACATGGAAACAGCTCTTACCTGAATTGCTCGGCGGCCATATTTGGCATTAGATCGCCGACGCTACACCTGTGCCTGGCGCAAGCTTCATGAATCCCGGGGATTGTCATTAATTATCATATTCAGTGCATATTTTGCATCTGTATAACCGAATTGTTCTATTGTAATGCAAATGCAGAAAATAATAAACTTATTGCAGCTGCACACACACGCACAGACACACGCAACCACACACGCACCGACAAACGCAACCACACACACACACATATATATATATAAATATATATATATATATATATATATGTATATATATATATATATATATATATATATATATATATATATATATATATGGTTCATATCTAATAGCCAAATCAACATTACGCCAAATTACACATTGCCGAGACTAACCCCGGGATTCATGAAGCTCGGTGCAAGGCCGGCGCAAGGCTTGTGCCGTCCATGCGGCGTATATATGGAGTAGTCGCGCCATATGCATATTAATGAAGGTGCACAGCCGCGACAGCCACGTGTATAGGAAACGTGTGTGAGTGCATGGGGCGTAACGAAGTTGCGCATGGAGGCGTGTCAATGTCAGCTGTTGATGAGCAACCTAAACTGCTGAATATTATATACCACCTGCAATAGTAATCACACCTATCAGTGTCTGTGGATACTGAAATGTATGCAAAGCATGCAAGATAGTCCCTGCGAACAGAAAATGAAGAATCAAACACAAATGCACTGTAGGGAATAACGGGTCCCTACCCTTGAACAAATGACATGAAAACCGTGTGCCCGTAGTCCAACGTAGTGTTGATAGCTATACCATGTGGAAGTGAAACGTATCATATGTTAGTGCGCCGCCAGTAGGTACGTCCAGCCCAATGGAGAGGGTCACCAGCTGTCCCATAATGTGAGGGAGGGAACATAGCTGTGCAGATGTGTCCATAACAAAATACATGAGGAGAAATGTAGATATATGTAGTGACCGTATGTCTGAATCATATCCCACAAGGCATGTAATAGTTACATACAAAAGGTATGTCTGTATTTCATATACCAAATGTGATAGGAAAGAGCATACACATGTAAACGAAGCAGAAGGAGCATATAAACAGATATAACAATATGGACACATGTAGGCCGAAAGGAACAGTATGATCCGTACTGTCGACTAAGGATTACCACCTGTCCCACTTTGTGAGCGACAGTCCCTCTGTGGGCAGATGTGTCCTGACACAAACATGTAAAAATGGCAAATGTCCAGAGAGTATAGGACATAATTATTCCATAGACGTCATGTAATAGTTGCATTAAACATATTTCACTGAACGTATTTTACATAAATGTCATGAGAAACAGAATAAGACACCAAAATGCTACAAGAATAAGCTTAGATATAGGCAAGAATTGTAAGTTCCATCTGCCGAACTGACCATGGGTATGTGTCGGCCTGTAAAATATGCTGTGTTCACCACAAATGTCACACTGTGGCCAATTGAAAAGGTGGAAACACAACCGTCGACTGTGGGGAGGCATTGTCCACAACAGTCGGACATGTGTAAGGAATAGTTTGGACATAGGAAAAGGTGCCATCCTACCAATGAGTACAACAGGCTGGCAAAATCCGGAAGTCAGCTGTATAATCCGAATGTGTATGTGACACAGTCGAACGGGTAGTACCCGGATATACCAACCAAATAATGAAAGTGAAGTATGGGTGTGTACTTATGTGCGTGAGGTATAGCATGTAGAAAGCAAACATGGCAGGGTAGTCCACACAACCATAAAGGTACCAGACACATGTAGGGTAGTCAATGTGTAACTCTGGCTGTGTCATGGGCCAACAACCAAAGTAGTGCTCTATGGGGTGTGATGAATTCACGTGTGAGGGGTGGGTGGTTAATGGTAAAATCCTCAAAGGCGATACTGTGTCGTATGCAGAAAAGGTGAACCAGAGGTGTACGAGGGGGCAGAGGGTGAAGTGGAAAGAAACACAACCACATGTAGAAACAGCTGCAAGACAAGCAGACAGACCATAGTGTAGAACACAATCCCACAAACATATGAATATGGAAATGTGCGAGACAAATGTATAGATATGTCACCGTCATATACCCACAGATGGGTCCTGATGGAACTGGCCATAACAAATGCAACACACCTGGATGCATAATGGCCTACCCAGCATACCCTCCACAACACACAACCTGCCTCCATACCAGAACATCCACCAAAGCCAGCCGTACTTGGTCCACTGGTTTGTTGCAGACACAGCTACACACATTGACCCCTATGCATATGTAGGAGGTATTGTCACCCTAGGCAGTGTCAGGATTGCAAACCATGTATCCCCTGCATGTAAAACCCCCTGCACGTTTTCGTAAAGCCACAAAAATCTTCGTTATCTGACTTGTTTTGGTCTTGTCCAATTTTTGGGATATCCCTCATGGGATAACCAACCTGTGTAAATAGTAGAATGGGTATGACAACATGATGTCCAATCCTGTAGAGGTCCATGACACTGTCCAGCCCTAAGTGGGCATGCATAACCTACTACCCAGGATAAAACACCTTCCCGTGATGCACGTGTCCAGACACGAATAGGAGGGGAAAATATAATGCACACATTTGCATAGTGGCAAATGGCATGAGGGTGAGGAAGACACTGACATAAACAGGTCAACCCTGATCAAGTGTGAGGGACACTGACTCTGTGTAGGCGTGACTGACCATACTTGTCAACTTCTGTGAGCAAGATATCTGGACAGAGCCGTGAATACAAGTGAGACAAAGGTCCAAAAACAGGGACATTCTGTAAAGATAGCTCTTAGAAACACAGAATATGATAGAATAACAGTTTGCACATTGGCATTAATGTCCGGAGTATGAAATCTGAAACCCAACTGTCTGTCAGCACGTTCCGACTGCAGTCTTTAATGCTGAGCTACTGCTGTGCCAGAACACAACAGTGTAATACAGAGGTCCGTGCCATACCACTCAACTGTCCTGATATTCGCAGAATGACTAGGGTTACCACCTGTCCCACTTTGCGAGTAACAGTCCCTCTGTAGGCAGTTGTGTTCTGTGAAAAATATCAAGACATAGCAAATGTCCTGAGAATTTAGGACAAAGTTATTTCCTAAGTTTCTTTAATAGTTGCATAAAACAGTTATTTTATATATGAAACTTCTATATGTTATGTGAAGTAGCATAAGTAATTCAAATGTTACTTGAATAAGCTATTATTTGTGCAAATAAGGTTAAGTTCTGTACCATGCACGGCTGTTGGTATGTTTTGTCCTGGAAAATCTGACATTTCTACAGAACATGTCCCACTTTGGGTATTTGAAAGGGTGGCAACCCTATGAATGACCAGAGGTTTACCACATATTGTTGTTGTGTGCCTCCGACAATCTGCACCAGTGTGGTAAATAGCTGAGGATTGACGTCACTAAATAATGAGAAATATCCTGAGTTTAAGACTCCACATCCTTCAGAAAAGTCATGCTAATGCAAAACCTAGTATTCTATCAACGTTCTAAGCTTGTAAGAGCAATCGTTAAAATGTGTCCCTAATTGTCCCCCCATTGTGTAGGTTTTGCACAGTTTTGGTGCTCTTAGAGGTTGAGAGGTATGGTCCGTACATATTTACAGTAACAACCCTTCACATTTGTGTAATGTACAACTGCATACCTGTAGTCACTTCATGTCCAAAATAATAATCCCCGTATGACTGTATACAGGTAATAGTCAAATATGAATGGGAACACCCCTCACCGTGGAGTATGGACTGTAACAACCCCACTCATAATATGTATTGCCAACAGAATAAGCTGCTAACAGATGCCCAAACACCTGTGTCTATAAACACAGGTAAAACTTCATAATAGGGAGAAACTCCCTGTCCATATGCTTCGTCTGACATTTGAACTCGGCCAGGGAAGTTCCGTTCACCAGGTGGACAAGCCTATACCCAGATCACTACATGAACACCCTGATAATCAAAGACCTGTATGTGCCTGGACTATATGCCTTGGTGTTCTGCATATCCTCGGAGTGATTAACAATGCAGCTGGGGTCCACAGCAGTAGGCAATAGGGAATGTGTAATATGTAGTACCGCATTTTTCCCAGCAGGAGAATGGATGCCTGTGTTGTAGGTGAAGCGGTGAGGCATATGTTGATATAGCTAAGTACTATGGGTATGCATATCAATGAGGGAGAACACCTATAGAATAGTGGTTCCGGCATCCAGCCAATGTGAATGCAGTCCCGGTTGACCTACGACCACTGCACATATAACTTGAAAGTGTAATGAATGCGTTCG
Organism: Protopterus annectens; assembly: GCF_019279795.1. NCBI lineage: Eukaryota > Metazoa > Chordata > Ceratodontiformes > Protopteridae > Protopterus > Protopterus annectens. The sequence continues at coordinate 875,728,383 of NC_056734.1, read as the reverse complement.
TGCTGTACACACATTTAAATATGTAAAGGTGAACGTGTGTTTCGCAGCAGTCCGTAAACCAAAATACAGATATGCAACTGTTATGGTCAAAATTATGAAAGTTCAAGTAAGCACAAATATCTATGAAACATATGTAACCCACAATAAAGATATGCAAGTGCGCCTGCAAGTGTGTAATCCGCTCAAAGCATAGCAAAAGAATGCTGTTTTCCCCACGTTCTATGTACATGGCTCATACCTGTTAACCCCGTAAAGTACGAAACCGGAGAAAGCCATGAAAACAACTGGTACAAATAGGGACAATCCCCAGATATTGCCCTAACAAACGTAGAAAGTAGATAGAATAACAGGTGTGTCACTAGCATGGATTCTCTGAAGGGTATGAAGTCATAACCTGAAATGTTTGTCATTATTTACCAACGTCAGTCTTTAATGATATTCCACTAAATTGCCAAATAGACACAAGGTTATGAAATACGGACCAAAGATAAGAGGCAAACAGCTGTACATGCAGTGAAAATCTGTACAGTTGAAAGGTATGGTATGGATATATATATATATATATATATATATACATATATATATATATATATATATATATATATATATATATATATATATATATATACACATATATCCACAGACATAAACCAAAGCAAATTATGAAATGAGGAATGTACAAACATATGTATATATGTACATATATATATATATATATATATATATATATATATATATATATATATCTATACACACACGATACATGAATAGATACATACACAACAAACATATGTCCCTGTACATATAACACATGTACATAAATAGGTCATGGTATAGTTATTATGGATAGACAGACAGACATGCATGAAAGGAGAAAACACCGCTGCTTTCCAAACCATTGCCCGGAAAGTACCAGTGTGACAGGGCCTGCAAGTTCTACACGTTAAACATGAATATAGGTGTCCTTTGCAGGACCCCAAAAATTGATCCCATCTGAAGGAACCGTCATTGATGCAAAAGACGTCACAACTGCAACTATGATATAGCTGTACATGCAACAGTAGCAGGTGCAAGGGTAACAACACATGGGTCGATAGAATGTATTACGTACGACCTGATATCCGCAGAGTGGGAAGTGCTCAGAAGTGTACTCACACTTTATTATCGCTCACATTAAACATGTCTAATGTGTACTGTGGAGGGGTGTCAGGTATGGGAATCATGGGTATGCAGAAATGGGCCTAGGTGTTGGTTGGCACAGATCTATTACGTACACCCCATGGGAGTGATCAATATACCTATGTGGGTATAGCACACGCCTATATTCTCCAAAAAGGGGCAACCCATCTACTGGATATTGTTTAAACCATTGGGGGAAGACGTAGGGACCTATATCAGTGTCATGTAGGTGATTATCATGGATGGACATGCATACGACCAAGATGGTAACCATACCTGCCAAAATGTCAGAATAAGACAGCTGGACTAAGGCATAGTACATGAAATACAAATAGGGACTATATTAAATATATCCCAGACAAAGTCAGAACGTTGATAGAATAATGGCATAGTCAGGAATATGAATGTTATGAGAGTTAGTAATCATGAAATAGAAATGTCAGTCATTATTACCTAACTGCACAGTCCATCATGCCTTGCCAGCAATGTACCAGAAAGGCACATTATTATGACAAATGTAACAGAATCATAGGTCAAACCCTAGGGCGTATACCCATAATGTGTACAGGTGAGAGGTATGAAGGTAACCCGTCCTAAATAAATGTACAGAACTAGTGATACTAGGTGGACAGGTGAGAAGAAAGACGTCAGGACAAATGACAAAACATGTACAAGTCAAAAGCATGACTTTCCACAAATGTGAATGACAACGTATGCCCTGTGAAAGTCAATGTGGAAGGTTAATAGACTCAAAAGACGTGTCCCTCAGGGTGTCATGCAGTGTCACCGATACAGTGTCCAGTCCCCCATACTCGTACGTGAGCTCTGCTACTGACGGAAAGCGCAAATACCAGCGTACGCATAAGGTACATGATAGAATAATTAGTGTGGATAAGCACCTGTTGGCCTGTGTGAGGAATATAACCCCCTGGGTGGGTGTGTCCTGCAATAGGAATGTAATGGCATCTGGCCTGTGATGGCGCCATATATTGTGTATTGGTGTAAGAAAATAGATATCCTGTATCAGAAACATACCTCGCAACTGTACAGAGTCTCGCAGAATGTGCAGATGTATGCCTCATATGTTTGGTGTGTTCCTCTTACAATCTGTACCTGTCTGCCAAATAGCTGAGAACTGACGTCATTAAATAATGACAAACATTTGAGTTTAAGACCCCAAATCCCTCAGAAAAGTCATACTAATGCAAAACCTATTATACTGTCAACTATCTACGTTTGTAAGAGCAATATTTAAAATCTTCCCCTATTTGTCCCCCCATCATGTTAGGCTTTGTACAGATGTTTTGCTCTAGGAGGTTGAGAGGTATGATCAGAAACAGATACATGTCTGAGGAAACAGCATTATCGACCACAAGATAACTCAGAAGGTATGAAAAGCACTGCAGTAGGAAGTTCAGTATTGGCCGCAGGTATGTGCTGACATGTCAAATGACACAGCAGTCTACACGAATTACCTATAGGGCATCACCTTTACCAGTGATGACAATGGGACATACCCACAGCCATGCATACACCACAAATAGACATAGCACACAGCAAAGCCTAGGCCATGATACACGAAGCCTCCGGGCATGTATGGATTGAGTGAGAGTACAGCAAGGAAAGATGATTGCCAGGCTATTCAGCAAACACCCATAGGGGCGTGCAAGACCACCCGTAACACGAACATTGCATGGACAATGTTGGGATTTGCAACATACCACATTTGTATGTGAAAGCTATGTAAATTATGTAATTACGTGATACATGAAACAGAAGCTGTCCGTGCAAGAGCTGAGTTATGTGCAGAAATGTACCCGGATGTTAGGCGACTAACGTTCTGCACATTGCTAAACAGAGCAATGACAGCTGCATATACAGTATGAATACAGTCGAAGAAGCATGCCAATGTCCAAGTCCAAGGCCAGTGGCAGCTTTGTCCATTGGATATCAATAAAACAGTAGTTGTCCTCCCCCGATCTTCGGTGTGGAAGCGTAGCGCAGTGCCACGTGAACGCGCTGCACTTCAAAATAAGTCATATATGTATAATATACATACAAAATGTAGGTTTAGTTAGATGTTAGTACTCCATGCAGATGAATGGCAAGCTGGAGACAACATGGCTACTGTGTACTGGTTCTTATGTGTGGAAGCGCTCTGTCAGAGATGTAACAAAGCATTTGTAGGCAATGTGATGCAAGTGAGGTTGAGGATAGTGAATCACAACATGCCATGCCATATGGGCCAAGCCTCTACTGTGTAGTGTAGGTTAAGGGGACTATTAGAGTAGAAGATAGGTGACAACATGAGTGTTTATGTATAAAACACTGTAACCTCACCGGAGCAGTGTCACATGTTTGCTGTCAGTACTCAGTGGAAGAGGCGTGTTATGAGCTATCCTAGGGAATGCCAGGAGACTGATGGTGTACGCCATGGATACCACCGATGTGACCTGCAAACCTGCCCACAGTGTGTCTGCGCCCATGCGTGCCAGTAAGCCTGAGTAAGCATGTGTGCGCACGTGTTAGCCCGTGTGCGCGTGTGGAGTGTGGAAGAACGAGTAAGCTAGTGTACAAATGGTGAAGCCCGTGTAATGTCGTGTATGCATTTGTAAGCATGTATACATGTGTACTACACACATCACACACGTACTGCATACTCAGACACACATGCTGCCAATACTACACACATCAGTGAAATGGCACATGGATGGAGAATACATCATCAGAATTAACAGTGCTGTAAACTATGCTACAGTGATGGTCATAGCTGCAATGCATCATGCCTGCTGATATACACCTGGAAGTAACGCACTGTGTGTTAACAGCATGCTAACATCAATACAGTGGAATAAAGCCACCATGTGCATCAGCACCAGGTTAGTCTGATCCTGCATCAATGTTACACATCACAGGTGGTGGCACAGGTGACATCATATGCACAGGGTGTGGTGTTACATTACCAGAGCTGTCATTGAGCCATCAAATGTACATGTAGGTGTGTGTGTGTGTGTGTGTGTGTGTGTGTGTGTGTGTGTGTGTGTGTGTGTGTGTGTGAGGGACAATGGTTATTGCATGGCCCAATGGTGATGCAATGGGTTTGTGTATGTGATAGCCGTAGCTGTTTGTGGTAAGTGTGTGTGTCTGCATATACACAGGTACAGCATGTGTCATTCATATACAGGAGGTTTTGGGACAGTCACAGACCATACATGCCAGGCTGTAGAGATCCCAATTACTGGCCATGGACACCCCTCCATGCATCCAACACAACCCAGTCCTGCACCTGTCAATTTATATACATACAGTCCTGGGATCTGAACCACAACCTGTGGATAAATGTGAGTCTGTAATGTTAACCTGAGGTGCATAGAATTGTCAGTTACTACATACGGATATGAGCCATGCTCACACTCCAATGTAATAACCACTGCTGACTGTTGCCGAGATGTGCATATGACCATTCAAAGGTGCTGTACTAACATTGTTTCTAATGCCCGTGTAATACCCAGCAACACAATAACCAGTCACTACACAAGTATATCCCACGATCACTACAGCACACAGTATGTGCACTATCACAGCGCCATAGCAGATGTACATACATCCAAGGTGCTCATGTACAGATAATGCAGCACATTCAAGAGTGATAATCCCAACATACATATCTATATACAATATATATATATATATATATATATATTGATAGATATGTGTGTGTAGATAGATACATACACACACACACTCACACAACACACGTGGCAGGGTTGGGAGCAGAACACAAATGTAACCACTGTACCACACGACAGCATTACGCAGTTACAGAATGCGCTACCGTGATTAGTTGATCACAGGATTCACACAGGCATACGTCTAGCCTGCAGACAGCAGCATCATAGGCAAAGACGCCGCACGGATGTTATGGAGAGTGAATACTGTAAAAGCAATGTACTGTTGTCATGCAGCTGGAAACAAACACACACACACACAGACACACACACACACACACACACACGTCAGGACTGGGAGTTGAGCATACACCTAACTACCCTATCACACTACAGCATGACGCATTTACAGAATGCGCTACCGAGATTACTAAACACAGCAGTCCCAGAGGCAGACATCTAGGTGCGTGTCATCATCCGCAAAGGCAAAGACGTCGGTAGGAAATTTCTGTGGTGTGAGGCATCTAAAAGCAAGACTGAGTCCCCAGGCAGACGGGAGCATGCGCGCAAACAACACACACACACACACACACACACACACACACACACACACACACACACTTGGCAGGGCTGGGAGTTGAACATACACCTAACTACCCTATCACACTACAGCATGACGCATTTACAGAACATGCTACCGAGATTACTAAACACAGCAGTCCCAGAGGCAGACATCTAGGTGCGTGTCATCATCCGCAAAGGCAAAGACGTCGGTAGGAAATTTCTGTGGTGTGAGGCATCTAAAAGCAAGACTGAGTCCCCAGGCGGACGGGAGCATGCGTGCAAACATACACATGCACACTTGGCAGGGCTGGGAGTCGAACATACACCTAACTACCCTATCACACTACAGCATGACGCATTTACAAAACACGCTACTGAGATTACTAAACACAGCAGTCCCAGAGGCAGATAACTAGGTGCGTGTCATTATCTGTAAAGGCAAAGACGTCGGTAGGAAATTTCTGTGGTGTGAGGCGTCTAAAAGTAAGACTGAGTCCCCAGGTGGATGGGAGCATGCGTGCAAACACACACACACACACACACACACACACACACACACACACACACACACACACACACACACACACACACACACACACACACACACACACACACACACACACACACACACACACACACACACACGCACACACTTGCAGGGCTGGGGGTAGAACATACACCTAACTACCCTATCACACTACAGCATGACGCATTTACAGAACGCTCTACCGAGATTACTAAACACAGCAGTCCCAGAGGCAGATAACTAGGTGCATGTCATCATCCGCAAAGGCAAAGACATCGGTAGGGAATTTCTGTGGTGTGAGGCATCTAAAAGCAAGACTGAGTCCCCAGGTGGACGGGAGCATGCACGCAAACACACACACACACACACACACACACACACACACACACACACACACACACACACACTTGCCAGGGCAAGGGCCGAGCATACACCTAACTACCCTATCACACTACAGTATGACGCATTTACAGAAGCACTACCGAGATTACTAAACACAGCAGTCCCAGAGGCATACTTCTAGGTGTGTGTCATCATCCGCACTGACAAGGACGCCAACAGGGATTGTATAGAGAGTGATCAGTCTGAAAGCATACAGACATATTACTGTCCCATGGTAGATGTAGACAAACACACAGCAGTGGTATGATCAGGGCAACGTAGGATTTGCAGAGCACCACAACAACATGACATAGACACGGGATGCACCACAGACAGTACACCCTTCAAGATAGTCGACCATTGTGTACTCGGTAGGCATCCATCGTGATGTTGAAAATGGACATCTGTTGCCTGGATGACCACCATGGCTATACAAGATGTCAATGGCCATGCCCATGCACAGAGGAACATCACCGACACAAGGTGTCACTGGGCATGGCCACACGCTTAGTAATACACGTCTGTTCGGACTGTACTGTGTGTCAATCTACACAACGGCATACTGGGCTTGCTCACATACTTAGCAGTTGCAAAGGGCCGTCTTGCATGCAGAGGGAGTCTCAACATGCAAGGGCTCAGTTTGGACTGTCATGTGTGTCCATCTACACAACAGCGTACTGGGCATGCTCACACACTTAGCAGTTGCAAAGGGCCATCTTGCATGCAGATGGAGTCTAAACACGGAAGGGCACAGTAAGGTATAACAGTCCCCACGCACAGGGCAGGCCATCCTGCATGCAGACGGAGTGTAAACACGGAAGGGCACAGTAAGGTATAACCGTCCCCAAGCACAGGGCGGGCCGTCCTGCATGCAGACGGAGTGTAAACACGGAAGGGCACAGTAAGGTATGACTGTCCCCACGCACAGAGCGGTCACACACATGCAGTGACCAGTACACACTCAGTTGCCATCACAGCTGTCACAGGTGTAGATCACAGACGTACACACCGCAGTCTACACTGTAGCCCTCGAGACATCACCATGTCATTGCTGCAGCAATACACAGCCATACATTACCACAACACCGTGTGACACATGACCAGTGGACTGTACAGAGGTCTACAGCAACTGTGCAGAGTACACATGTACTGACAGGGTTCCAACAGGTATTATGCATTGCAATTATACCACTATACATGACCAGGTCAGCTCAAGACATACCAGGGGCCCTGGGTCTTATACAGCTGTGACAGATGAGTGTTTCTGTACACCAACGAACACACATGTTTGGATATGTCAAACATGTGATTGTAGTGGATGTGTGCATGGACCACACACACAACACATATGTACATAGCTAAGCCTTTGCTGTCCCCCATGCAGAACAGTGGCCTAAGCAATCATACACATGCAAATGGAAGGTGGGTCCATATCTGTTGAATGCTCACAGTACAGGAGGTAGCAATGGTGACGGAGGACACATTCCCCTGTAGTAGTCACCCATGACACCCGTGATATCATTCCACAGTCCATGTGTTATGTATGTCAACACACATGTCCACCAATAGCAATGCATACAAACATGGCTACAAGAGACACATGTAGGACCAACGCACATGTACAATCTGTACTGTGCATGCAGCAACCATGCATTTGCAGTGGCCGATGTCCATAACACTGCTTTGCCTAACTACAACATGCAGTCGCAATGCAGCCCCATCATTGACACCTGTATATGGTGACATACAGACAGTACGGTTGGTTGTATATCACTTATGGAGGGATGTGTGTACATAAAGTGGTGATCCACCTGTGTAGATGTATGTGTGCCGGGGATGGCTCACAGGTGTGTCACACACCATCCTTCCATGCCATGTGCAAACAGTACTCTATGTCACTGTTACTTGATGGTGATGACATAACGCATACACAGCGGTCAGGTGTTACCAACTGTATGTCATGTGACACCTGTATCACTGACATCCTCCCGTGTGCATATAGCCACACAATTGCCAGACATAGCGTTGGTACACATACTGTGGACATTACCACTGCATGTCTATCAAACGGCTCATCATATGGCAGGTGCATCATTCCCAGCACTGCCATGTGTGTCCGCTTGTGTGACCACACATGCCACATATGGTGGGGACTACATCCCAGTTGTAACACATCCCTGTACACCGTTGTAGAGATCTGTACATACTGCAGTGTGGAAAGCATGATGTCGGCAGGTGTAGTGCATCACACACATTGGCTATCCGTACACACATATCTGGTCACCACAGTGTGTGTGTGTATGTATGTATGTATGGCTGTCTGGTGCTTGGTGTGAGGGTGTATGCTACCATACTGTGGAAACAGGATCACTAACCCCTCATGGTGATGCAGTCTACTACCCTGTTGATGCCATCGGTTCCAGCCATACTGGCTACCTGTGCATGTCCCTTCTCTGTGCCACGTCGTGTGGGTGCAAAGTACTGTGAGGGTGATGACCACATAGGCAAGGGTCCACACTTCAACACTATGGGATGTGCATTATAGTGCTGTAGACTCCGTGAATGTGGCCATGTCCCTGTACTGTGACCAGGTATTACTGCTACACAGTGTGGACTCATGCTATCAGGTGGCCTCTAACGTCATCACCAGACCGCTGTGTACAACCCCTGCACCATGTCAACATACCTGTAATGTTTCCTGGTATGTATGTCACATCTCTGTCCGCTGTAGCCTGTTCAACTGACCACATGCTTCAGGTGCAGTATATGTGCGGACATCTGTGTTATGTTCGGACATCTGTGTCATGTTTGACTTTCCAACAGTCAGGTTAAGGGTACGTTTAGCATGCTGATATTGCCATACGTGCCTGTGAGTACTCCACAGTTACACATGGGGGACTGCAAACACTGCTACCTGTAGGCACATGCCAGTACACCATAGGAGGGAACCAGGGCATCATTACCAACATGCTGTTACTGTTTTAACCGAGACACATACTGTGAACATATCACAATGCATGCTGCACCTGGACTACATGGTATGACTGGTGCATGTCGACAGTACACCACTGATGTCACATTCACATCTCTCAGTATTCACACACGTCCAGTGCAACATACACATCCCTCAATATGCATACACAAGTAATGTTAGATACACCTCTCACATCTCAGTATTCACACACGACCAATACAACATACACATCCTTCAATATGCATACACAAGTAATGTTAGATACACCTCTCACTATTCTGTTCACCCTGTGCATCAGACCATATGAGCATATCCCTGCACCGATGGTGTGGATGACAGGGATACGGCACAGGCTTCATCATATGCACAGGGTGATACTGTTTGCCAGGGGCATAGGCTGCACCAATGGATGGCATCATGTGTGCGGGTAAGGGCCGGTGATTTGAATGGACATGTCTGTTCCGTATGCATGTGGGTGTTGTGGAGCCCTACAGTTGTGTTTGCTGTGTGCGTGTATGTGTGCACACAGTTCTGTCATTTGTGAGGCCTACACAAGGGTATTCTGGACAGCTCCAGATTGTACAGACCAGGTTGTACAGCTCACTGTGACCGGACATGGCCACATGTCTTGTGCCTGCCAGGGGTTGCACGGGTACTACCAGGCAGAGGTACAGAATGGCTACTGTCCGATGACACATGGCCACTGGAACAGTGTCCCCGCCGGGAACGTGCAGGGCCACGTCCACATGGCCTGCTGTGACCTGGTGTGGACAGCACAGCACCAGCTGCACTGCTACTTAAACCGGCACTATGGGAGCGGCCATGTGAGGTGGCATGCTCACGTTGACCTGCACTAGGTGGTGTAGCTGGCCTACGTCCATGTGTCCTATGGCTCACCCCTACCAGGTGTTCCAGCACAGACAGCTCACGCTCACAGATTGCCATGCCATGGTCAAGGATTCTGACCATGTCACCCAATCACCTGTCCAGAACATCAGCAAGCTGCTGTTGAGCACCTGCCAATGCCTGGATGTTGTTGTTTAGGGTACTGATAGCATCCCTCTGCAGCCTCTGCCATTCTCTGTTCTGCCGTTCGGCACATGCCTGTGTTGCCATTACAGTCTGGAACATGCATCTGGTGATCTCAGCTCCTGATCTATGTCCTGCAGGTGCATGTCTGCCAGAGGTCCTCCTATGAGCAGCACCAGCCACATGCCTGTGTGGCACATCTGCAGTCAGTATACTGCCACCATGGTGTGGAGACACACCTTCTGTAGCCACCACACGTTCCTGTTCAATGCTAACAAATGCTGACTGTCCTTCCTCTATGGCCACTGTAGATGCAGTATGTGTTGGCAGCTGAACTGTGTGCAGGGAAGAGGGGGACATAGCTGGGATGGCAACCGTTGGCACAGATTCCGCCCCTGACATCCCTGCCTGTACCTCGTGCATATGTTCATCACTGCTAGCATCTGTGGGGACACTATCAGATGGACCGCAGGAGGGTAATGCACCTACATCACATGTGAATGCAAAGAAAGACTCTAAATTACAATAGACACACACACACACTGACACACACACACTGACACACACACACACACACACACACACACACACACACACACACACACACACACACACACACACACACACACACACACACACTGACACACACACACACACACACACACACACACACACACACACACACACACACACACACACACACACACACACACACACACACACACACACACACTGACACACACACACACACACTGACACACACACACACATACACACTGACACACCATGCATGTGAGATGACAGATGGCATGCAGCATGCTTATGATACAGCTGACAGCATGCAGCTCAGACATCAATAGTGTTTGTAAGCATACCCCCTGGAATGCACACTACAGCAGGCAGGTGTCATATCATTATCCATGCAATTCACACGATCATGGTAGTATGCATGCATCCCCATGATACACCATGTGGACCAGAACAGGATAACAGTACACATGGCTGACATGACCTTGACATATAATCTGCTGACGTGTGCATTAACATGCATGCATGCATGCCTGACACAATGGTGTCCTGATACATGTACAGCGTTGTACTGGGTATCACATTGCAGTGTTGTCCATATGCCCTACAGATAGAATGCATATTGAGCAAATGTGCATGGGTATGGTAGGGGACTGTGAGCCATCTACATTGCTGTACAGTGTGATGTACAGACACTGTGCCATTGCATGGCATCATGAGGCATTTATATTGCTAAACAGTGCATGTTATGTACGCATTGCATATCCAGAACTGCATGCATACCCATGACATACCTGTGGATTATGACCTACGATGCTGAGGTGTATATACACACCCAACCATGCTGTGTCATGTGACAGGTCACTGGAGGACATACAGATGACACCCCTGCACGATGACTACAGAGTGTTGGCTGCCTGGCAAACATGTCCACACATAGCGGAAGTGTCACGTCACCATTTCACACATGACATTGATGTACCATGCACACAAGGTGCACAGCTAACAGTGATGTCCTACGGCGGGAGGGGAAGAGTACAGTTTCTGTGGCCTGGTGTCACTGTCAGTGGAATCTGTGAAGGTGACTACCATCATGCTATGACACAAACATCATGTTCAACACATCGTATGAGGTACATGTCACTGACAACTCCACTAGCTGTGCAGAGGCACTTAGGATGTGGAGCGTACCACATCACCTGTACAATTGGTCTAGTATGGCTGTAATTGGACCATGTGTGGACAAAGTGGGACAGGGTGTATCCACATCCCATCTTCTGTGTGGCTACGTGTCTCTGGCCATCCCCCATTGCCATGTGTGCACATGTGTTGGTCATGTATGTGATGGCCGTCTATCACACATGTCTGTGTTGTCCCATATGACATACACCCATAGATGTTGGATATGTCACCATCCACAGGGCTATGCAGACAGCAGGTGTATGCGTGGTATGTGGGGTATGGGTTATGGGAAATTGTGACAATATTGCAACAAACACGCTACGTGTCTCAGACATGTCGGGTGGAACATCACAATGTGTGAAACCATTGCAGGGGCATATAACACAATGGTGATGCCTGTGGTCTGCCCATATCACTGCTCACTGTGCGGTACTGGTTTGTGTACCACACATTTTGTTCCACTGTATAGTACATATGCCTCCATTGTAGAACACCTCCACCATTGTATGCACAGCTGGACACACATGTAGCAATGACAAATACTGTAGTTTCATGTCTGTGTATCATTTCAGTTGTATATATTTCACATGGGTGGCCTGTGTGGATGATGCGACCTGTATATCCATGTATTAACTGGCCACATAGCGAATAGATCTATGCTTTGACATGCCTGATACCGATGACAGTCTCACCTGCAACGGACTCTTGTCTGTGCGGCATGCCAGAGGTACCTGTATAGGGTGACACAGCAGTATGAACATTATCCATGACTGTATGACAGCCACAGGGTGCACAGTGCAAGTTAACACATTCCCCTGTACAATAGCATATAGTCAGCACATGTGTGCATACCATACCTCTCAACCTCTTAGAACAATAAATGTGGACAAAGCCTACTATGACGGGGGACATATAGGGACAACTGTGACATATTGCTCTTACTAACTCAGACATCTGCTAGACGTATAGGTTTGCATGCACATGGGTTTTACATGGAATGTGCAGTCGTAAACACAAATGTATGTCATCATTTAATGACTCCATTCCTCAGCTATTTGCCAGAAAGGGACAGATATTAAGGGGAACACACTGACAATATGAGGCAGACATCTGGAAATCCTGCAAATACCTGTACAGTTCAGAGGTATGGTGCATACACAGGGTAGCATAAAGCATGTGTGTCCACATACCTTGCATATGTTGTTACATTACATGATGTACACTGACACATGCACGTACGTGGGATATACTGGCCATATGTTCAGTACTAACTTACCAGGCAACTCCAGGCTCATTGGTTGGGAGACACCCACCTCCATGATGGCAGCTAGTGTTTGTGGGGGCTGTTCTGAGGGTGTTCCCAGACTGGCCAGTAGCTCCTCTGTGTTTGTGAGTAGAGGCTGGGTTGGTGGCCCACCACCCGTTCCACATTGTTCCCCTGGCGATTGCAGTGGCACACTGTTTTGCATGACGTATCAGGTCCATGCAGTGTCTGCGCACCTGCTGGTAGGTGCAGTTGTGGCCGCCCACTTCGTTGACCCTCCTGCGAAGATTCTGCCACAGGTCATCCCACTGCTGTGCATGCTGTGGAACATGGCTAAATAACACCTCATAGTTCTCATGGAGGTACGGGATTACGGCATCATCCTCCTGTTGGCTGTATGCTGGTAGGCGTGTACGCAGCATTATCTGTAAGACATGATGAATGTGACAGGTCACATTTACAGACATGTACAGTGATACTGCTGCATATACATTTCTAGTACATCTGCACAGTTATCTTTGCAAATCAACATGACACTAACACGACTGGCATGTATGTGTCACATACATGTATCACCCAGTATGCATTGGATATCATCCCCATATATGTGTGTCACCTCATTAGTGTTTCTACTGCATGTGATGTCTGTCTCCATGTGGGCATGTCTGTTTGCCTGCACTGATGTTCTTACCTATCTACTCATGCCTGATGTATCCACGGTAATGCTGTTGACCTTGATGCTGTGGATATGTCACATATCAACACAGACACAGCCTTACTGGTCTTGGGCAGTGACAATGCACCAAGTACGCATGGAAACCTGTACATGCATCTGTTTTGCCATAGACATCTACACTGCACTGTACAGCTGTTCAACACCCTGCCACAGATTGCCTGTGTTGCACATGTGATAGACTTGGGACAATGGCTAGTCGGACGTCATTCGCAGGTAAGGTTATCGGCTATAGCATGTAAGGGCTGGGTTTCCTAGCTGTATCCGACACCCATTACGCCACCACGAGGGGCATCAGTGACACATTACTGATCTAGATAGATGATACTACATCTACCATGCGGCCATCACAGCATGCATGACAGGGATGATATGTGCAGCTATGTGGACAGGGCTGCATGGTATGGTGGGAGTATGTCACAGGTATCTGTCCAGCATGTGGCCATCCTAGTCATAGGACGGTGGTTGTCCATGACGTATGTCTTTCAGATTAGGCTATGGACATGTAGCATGTCTAACAGCATAGTGTGGCATATGTCTGCATGCAAGATGGATAGCATGCTGCATACTGGAGGTGAGTATTGTGGAGGCTGGTATCGGCCATCCACGCATGGGCCCTACCCCTGGAGGGTGATGTGTATTCCAATATTGGTCACAAGGGTGCTGTGTGTATGCCTGTCCAATGATCTCCATGCTCATGGATACCACCCTGTCATGTCATGGGTACCTCGGATGACTACTTAAAGGGCCAGGGAGATGTCTCCAGCTCAGGGAGGTGTACTACACTACACCATCCCTAACACAGTGTCCATACTGTTGACCACAGCCTAGGTGTTTCTTAATGGGTACAGGGGTATTCCCCTAGTGGTGTCATTGCTGATATCATCCACAGGAATGTGCACATATGTCACACACATCACACACACAGCCCATTCTGTATGTTGTTCACAACACTGTGACAACTATTGCCCATAGGTCATGGCCATTCACATCCTCACATACACAGATGGCTGACATTTGTCTGTGTGGTATGGGCTACACTGCGGGTGGGGTACAACACATTAACCCTGGTTTACTGTAGCTGACACCGTGTGATATGCATATGTCACTGTAGCACCTTTAGTAGTTATGAGTCTGTCAACAGGCCACTAGTAGAACACTCCTGTGACATACAAAGGCATCTGTAGCCGAACATCCGTACTGTCTTGTACATCTGTACTGCTAACATCTACATTGATAATGGTTCATGGACTTGCAGACCATACCCGGCAGTGTTCTGATGCGGTGCCACCAATCATGACTGTTGTCAACACTTGTGGGTTGATATTATCCAACACCCTATCTGTAATGTATGGGCATGCTCGGCACTCATTCAGAGCTTCTTGGCACGTTATGAGCTACTGCTTAGTTTAGCACCCATTTCACACCAGTCCTCACAGGTACACTGTCTGTCCATACATTTCCAGCATGATAACTGTACAATGGCTGTCGTACACACATCACTCACATACCTTGTGAGACATGGTGGTTTATACAGCGTGTCCACCTGGCATGTACCACTTATATACAGGCATGTCCAACTGGCATGTACTAGTGCTATTGCCTGTCACTATGATGACTATGTTGTACATGTGGCATAAGCGCTATTCTTATGTACACAGTCAATGCACACCTCCCAAAATACAACAGTACAGCCTGTGGGTGATGCACATATGCAGCCCTGCTGGGGGTTATACTGTCGCCAACCCTGACTGCACCTGACAGTCATGTGGGGATGCGCAACATTGGCAACGCACCCCACACATCACATAGTCCCATATGATCCCCACCACAGGCCACACATACAGAGACACCTTGTACAGTACCCCTCCGTACTCTGTGTGGGCACCAACGACAGCCCACATCACCAAACACAACCACACCAACCTATAGCCCACAGACACGTGTGCCCATCACATGCAGCCAATAGGGTGTCATAACATACACAACACACCTGTCTTAAGTGACTGTCGGCAGTCACACTGCTGTTCCATTCAGCAGGCTACACAAGGCGATATTCACTTACATCCTACTGTCAAGTAACTGGTTCTGCAACATAACCTATGCACACATGCCACGAGTCAGCAGGTACAATGTGACTCATCTTCCATGTTTGTGTGACTGAAGTTGTATCTCAGGGCACAGACTACATGTGCAGGGACATGCAATAGCCCACCAGTGTTGTAGCCCTGATGGTGTGGTCCAAGCCCTGAGAAGCATTTTGCGGTCATCCGGACCTGTTACCACTGTACTACGAATGACTGTGTCACTCCCAACAGTTGTCCATGCTTCTGCTGTCATTCCACAGGTGTCTAGTATACATCCACTTTGACAGACCCGGCCAAACAACATGATGCTGTGGCACAGTTGACCTGCACCTGTCACCCCTGGGAGTATGGATCACATGTTGAACTCTTGCTGCTTTTATACTGCCTGTCTTGCACAGTGTCCAATAACAGTCACCACCAGAACGGGAACTGGCTAGTGAAGCAAGTGGTCATGTCACACAATGCTTGACATCATCCTCTGTGATGCATGCAGGCAAGGCACACCTGATACTGCACCACTTCAATATCTCTGCAGTGACTGGGACCTGCCTCTTGGCTCTGCAGAGCACACCTGCAATGACTGGTTATAGACAGACCGTACCTCTCAGGCAAGTACCTGGACTGGCACACCCACGGCTGAGGTGTCCCCATATTCCACTATGTTGTACACACATCCTGGCTGGTTACTTAGCACAATGCATCACAGGTGCTCCACGTGCATATAACTGTGTCCGGATCTACTGCTGCTACTAATGTGAGACTGACAGTAACCCCCACTTAACTGTGATAGCCGCACATGTACTGACACATTAGGCGTACGCTGTGCATGAGTCATAACCTCCATTTGGCTGATTCGACCCATACACCACCTCCAAGACCAACAGTATCCTTGACATGGACACTACCAACATGTGACTACTATTCCACACCTGGGGTTATCCCCTCATTGGTGGAATCCAAACATCTGCTACCCACCCTTGTTAGCCACATACCGGCACCACACACTTCACGGCATACACAGTAGATGAGTACTACAACACCAACTACAGATGTCGTATGACAGCGGTGGTTGTTGTCATGACACACGTGCAGGTGGACAATGCACATGCAAACGCTGAGACATACCCCAGTGCACTTCAATAGCATGTACACGACAATATGGTTCATGCTATTCCACACAGAGCCATGATGGTACACACCAGATTACAGACGACACTCTGGGGGTGTGGTCCCATGGACATACTTTACAACAACAGGTGGGGGCTGTTACATAGTGGTGTACATTCCCATGGGTGGGGTGACTCACTGGTCAGCCTCGGTAGGGCCACAGGATCCCTCATCACATACTCCATAACTAGCAACGTACACATTACTGCGACACATTCCGAGATGTACCACAAGGCATAATGGTGGTATGTCAGTAGTCGTATGCAATACCCACATCTGCTCACACATACAACTGTCACTCTGGAACATAAGAGTAATAGGTGATGTTGGCAACATCCAGTCTGATGGCTTCAATGCTAACATTACACCCTCTCACTCCCTGCAGGGCCACATTCCTTGCAGGAACATTGCGGTGTACCTGCAGTCACACCTACACAGTACTGACCTGCACTCTGTATGTCCTAGGACACAGGCCCCTTGTCACCCTACAATATCCCAGGCTGTGATGTCCACAGACCTCTGAACAGCATGTCACCCCACTGGGACACCATATTCAGCAATAGCCTTGTACCAGACATTGTGGCCCCTGACTGGCACACAGTGACAGTAACACTCCACACAGGTGGCGCCGCAATGCACGACTGGGACTATTGCTATACACACCTCACTGGGCTGTTATGCACGGCTATAGGGAACATCATCATAGACATAATTCGCTGAGTCTTTGTTGTGCTCCAGTCCTTTGATGCCAGCTTGGTTGGTCTTGTTGGGGCCACAGCATGCCTCCTACACCGGTTGAACACCTTTCATACAGTCGCCAGAGTAGTTGATGACGATACGGGGGTCCACACGGCCTGCATTGTCCTCTCGCTGCCATTCAGCACCATTCTCCATTCTGGTGTTGACTACATACACATCCACCTGCACATCACAACATATGTCTCTGGATGTTATGCAAAGTGGCTAATGGATGGGACACGCACACTGAGGGTGGCATACCATATCACATACTGCATTCCAGTTACACTTGGCTTACCACAGTCCTCAGTCATGGGGCCCTCATGTTCGGTATATGCTTCCCTGGGGTACAGGCTACCACTGAGGGGACTTCCCTGCCTAGCTTTACAGACCACTGCATACCCAGCACCGTTGTTGCTCCACCATCTGATACAGACCCCATCCATATGGGTGTCACTGTGACGGATACCGATATGAACATCATGGCCTCTACCTGCATGACACTTGGTATGGACATCACCTTTGCAGTACACCATCCACCCACTGGTTATCACATAGGTGTTAGTCCCCTACATACATGTTGCATTGTACATGTTTGTAAGACACATGTATGACGCACACACTCCTGTGATTACCACATTGCCACTGTGGCGTGGATATCCTTCTATGTGTCCACACATGGCTGTACTGGGTGTGTAGCTGATACGTAGGCACCCATTGTACCTCTGAACACCGGACTTATACACACATCCATGGGTACATCACCCCGCTTAGGGTGTACCTTACACAACAGCTTTACATAACTCAACATTAAAATGCCATGACGTTTATTGAGTTACAACTGTTACAGTTTGCGGCTTATGTACAGGTACCACGTCTCTACACATTTGCAGACTACATACTCAGGGGTGACGTCTGCTGCAAAGACAGGGCCCATGTCTGCAAATATGTTTATGGATATACTCCGCATACACGACATACACAATAGTCACTATGAGCATGATGCTCATGGATATGTGCACACACGCGACAGTGTGTGGCATGTGCTTGGGGGTTGCATTCCCAGACTGGACACTCACCATGTTTGGGACATGATTCCTATGTACATCACGCATGGACAGTCAGTAGCATTGTTCATGTGATACCTCGCTTGGTGGATGGTGGACACATGTACGCCAGGGATCACTGCAGTGGCTGTACTGTGCAGTGATGCAGGTTACACATGGCTCTTCTGTTCACAGGACACTACCCTAGAGAGGTGCCACTGGTGTGCACACTGTAGTTGTTGTTACACATAGACTTGCCAGACTGCATGGTACCCCACTATGAACCTGTGGAGCTATTACATGTCCTTTGTGCATGGTTACTGGTATAGCCCTTCCAGTTAGATTGGCTGTCATGCTGTTACAATGTCCTGTGACTACAGGCCATTTGTATACTGTTATTGTACACACCAATCATGTTCATGTTTGTCTGTCACATCTCTTCTGCTATTCTAGTATGGGAGTAATGTTTGCGTCCTTTGCAAATGCACAGAGTGGATTACATATTCTTTATTTCATCATAACTGTTTATACATATATTAATTACATACTACTCACATCACTATATGATACCTTTGTTATGCATCATATGCCTGTTCTCCTGTGTAGCATATCTGACGTATCAATCTACTGTACTATACATTACACATGTTTTACATGGTATCCCATAATTCAAAGCATACTTGCACAGAGGGTCCACCTTAGACATGTCATTGGTGTTATATGCCCATACACATGTGTACTGTTACAGTATATCTACATATACTATCCCCTGCTATGGCACGTACTTATTGGACATACCCTGCCACTACCATGGGGTCGTATGACATTGTTCTGTTTAAAGCCATCATGTTGCATCCCTTGTGGTGTCTGTACTGTTTACCATGTGGCCCACTGCTGGACACACATCTTCTACAAGCATTAGTACGATCAGAAAGACATCAATACATAAATACCATTCCCCACTTTATGCATGGCGGACACTTTTAATTACTGCAAACCAGGCTATGCATACACTGACATTACGTAATACAGAACATACTATACATACAGTTAGTGTTCTACATACCTTGATATCGTTCTGGTGTTTCGTCACTATCTCGCTCTTCTGTATCACACTTTCAGCTGTTATACAGTATGAGCATACAGTTCGCATATCTGGCAAATCATCCTTATATATGTCTATACCTGCAACATGTGGTTTACTGCCACCAATTGGCGGTCCGTTGTGACTAATTATGTGCACATCAGCTGTGCAGCTACTCCATTCACCAATTACGTGGCAACAGTGGGGTATAATTGAATTCTCCACTTGGGCATTGGCCATTTGTCCTGCCTTCGGGGAGACGGCCTGTATTGTGTTTTGTTGTGTGTAATTGCAACTGTTATGTGTAGAGCCAAGTCTATTTTGGGGTCATGTCCCCTGTGGATTGTGTGAGATGGCTTGAGTATGTGGTTCTACCTGTGACTGTACCTGTCATCCCACCCATCTGATAAAGGACTATTGCAAACACCTTGTAACATCGCTGTTTGTTCCGTTATACGACGGATACAATTTTGCATGGCGCCTTTAAATGTGTCTATCACAAGGTATGTAAACAGTACAGCAGATGTAATTGACTAACTAGATGTTTGGGCTGTGGTTACGGTCTGTATTGCTTTTGTTTCCAGTGTGGAGGATGTAGGTGGGTGTACGTAGCATATACGGTTTTGTGGGGCTTGCATTTCTACGTAGTCCATCTATATGTGTGTGGGCCCCTTCCCTAATTAAAGTGCTATCACTTAATAGACTTCTGTTATGGGAATTTACTTTGGGCCGTTGTTAATTGGTTTCTATATGGTATGCAGGTACGGTTGATACTTCCATACCTCTGGATGTACGGCGATATGTGCAGGGATATTTGTAAATGACCGCTATACTGTGTATGTCTGTCCCAGATATTTGCAGTCATTGCAGTGGTGTTGGTGTCAGACCCTCTGTCACATGGCTTGCCACCTTTTCATATGGCCATAGTTGGACACTTGCGGGTCACACAGTGGTGTTTACAGGCTGACATATGGCCACGGTCAGTGCACAGGATAGCACATACTTTTATCCTCATTACATACCAATTGATCTTGGTCCTTCGCTAATTATCAGTTTGCATGTAACATTTGCATTTCTTACATACAGGCATGAGTATTTCATGCAACTATTGCATATTATTTGGGACATACTAATGTCCTAAATTCTCGGACAGTTGCCCTTTGTAATGTTTCATGTCAGGACACACCTGGCCAGGGGGGGCTGTCCCTCCCAATGTGGGACAGGTGTTTACCGCATGCCTACGGCTAGCTATACCAGCACCTACCATAATCATCTACCTCTGA
The DNA here is from genome assembly GCF_019279795.1 of Protopterus annectens. Classification (NCBI taxonomy): domain Eukaryota; kingdom Metazoa; phylum Chordata; order Ceratodontiformes; family Protopteridae; genus Protopterus; species Protopterus annectens. Next base: position 875,706,950 of record NC_056734.1, on the reverse strand, counting down.
GTTGCCACCTACAGACACATATGCGGACACACACACACACACACTTTAGTCACATGGGGACACACATGGCACCCTCAACACACACATACACAGGCTACATCACTCACAACCACAGTTGTACACGGTACCTATGTGGACCACACCGCTGCCAGCGGTGACTACATGTCCTTACTATCGTCATATTGCCCGCAGTATTACTGTTCCAGTACTGTGTTCTTTCTGTCTTTTAGCCTCCTGGTTATGCGTGACGGTGTTTGATACGTTCCATAGTTGGTGGTATCCTGTTTATTTGTACCGCAAAGGTGTTTTGAATGTCGTCGACCTATCTATATATTTGCAGATGTCAGTGACCCCTTGTATATCGACATATATCACACTATCGCCCTTTCTATCTGTATTATGTGTATATATATATATATATATATATATATATATATATATATATATATATATATATATATATATATATATATATATATATATATATATATATATATATATATATATATATATATATATATATATATATATATACACATATCTCGGACAGGGGTGGTGACAGGCACGCTACGCCTTTCATTGTGTGTTTGTCAGTGTATACTGTGTTTCCTGGACTCCGCATGTTTGTGTCTGTACCTGTCACATTACACACCTGCCATAGGATAAGTTTACCTCCCATCCCACCTTGCGAGGGACAGTCCCTCTTTGTGCAGTTGTGTCCTGCAAAATATTTGTGAACATAGCAAATGTCCTGCGACTTTGGGACAAACATATTCCCTATAGTTTATGTCATAGTTGCATAACACACTTATTCTGTATCTGACCCAACTACATGTTACAGGACACGGAACACGTACCTGCGACCATTACTAGACTAAGCTTTTTATCTATGCAAAACACTGACGTTCTGGTTTTCGTCCTGGCTGGGTGTATGTGTTGTCCTGCAGACATCTGGCGTATGTCCCACATTGGTTATTTGAACTGTGGCAACCCATCTTGCCTAGCAATAGTGTTGGGTGATTGTATACATGACTGCCTGTTCCACTCCTGGCAGTGGTCGTTTTACCCTTCAGAGCAGGCACTATTTGTTCGGGGGTGACTAATGCTGGTGTCACCTGTTCTGTACATCATTGACCGTGATCTGCGCAGTGGTCTGTCACGCATAGCCCTGTTTCACGCATATCCATATAGTCGTATTTAAACATCGCTTACCAGCTGTGGGCAACGCTTATTCCTGCAAACATGTGCTACACATATTCTGATGACCTGCATCCGGAATGCATTACCCGTGCCGTCGGGATTACGTTACATCCCTTGCGGGACGTGGGTCCGAGAACATGCATGACAGTCACTGCATGTACCACTTGGACATCTGGGGGTTGTACACGAATTATGTCATTTTGTATGTGCAGTACACTACAGCAGTTACTCCACACTACACTCACATGGATAACTCCGTTAGTTTACAACCTGATTGGTCCAGTTAATGGTATGTCCATGTGATGTTTACTGGCTGTACTCTGGCACTGAGTATGTATAACACAATTAGCTACACCTGATAATTTGCTATACCTTCATACGACTGTGGATGCAGCATGCCGGGGTGACGAATGCCTGTCATGGGTACATCCCCTGCCTTGACACAACATCCATGATTACATTTTGTGGAGCCCCTCAGTAACGCGGCGGGTAATCCGTGATAGTGCTTACACACATGTGCTCCCGTGATTGCCTCTGCTCCAGTGCGCGACAGTTGGTTACTCGATGTTGTGGTGACGGGAGTCACTGTTTGCCCCATCTGGTGTTTTGCCTCTGACAATCGGGTGTGTACCTACTGATGTACCTGAGAACCTATACACACAGCACCGACAGATGCTGATAGGTGCATCTACTGTTCAGGTGTTGACATTTCCGTGTTCCAATGGCTGTTGCGTGTACAATGTTTGAGGGCTGCCTATGTAGGATTCCACAGTGGGCCACCTATACATCACAATTTACAGGTAGTCGTGTTTGTGTGCCATCCATGTTATTGTGTGTGCAGGTGGGGAGGGGTGTCAGTCCGTGGGAGCCTACACTGTCAAGGTATGTGCTATACGTTCCCTCTTTGCCAAGGCATAGGCATATTGGGCATGCCTCCGTCTGCCTACTGGGGCTGGCACAGTGTGTCCATGGTCTGGATCCCTCTGTGCCTGTGTTGGCCTTGGCACTTGCGGTGGGCTGTGAGGCCCTCCCCCATTTTGACCCTGCTGCAGCTGTTTCCGCAGGATCATATTATGTAGCATGGCACATACTATGAAGATGTGGGCACACGTGCCTGGAGAGTACTGCAAGGCTCCACCAGATGTGTCCAAGCACCGGAACCATGATTTCAGCATCCTGAACACATGCTCTATGATGATTCTGGTTTGTGCGTGTGCCTCATTATGGCATTTTTGCATTGGTGTGTGTGCATTTCTGATGGGGGTCATCATCCACATCTCCAGTGCATAGTTAGCATCCCCCACAAGGTGTCCTTGTGGGATGTCCCCCCTGACAAATACCTGATACAGCTGTGAGGCATGCCAGATATGGGAGTCGTGGTAGCTTCCAGGGCTGCCAGCACACACATCCATGATAATGCCCTGGGCATTGAACACGACCTGGCAGTTGATGGAGTGGAATCCCTTGCAGTTTATGTAGTGCCTACCATACTCACCGGGTGGTGACTTGATTTGTATGTGCGTGCAGTCTATCACACCCAGTACCTCTGACTAGTTTGCCACACGGTGGAAATGACGCATATTGCTGGCCAACTCCTCCTGAGTTCAGGGGAAGTATATATGCTCATTGGCATGTGGTAACATGGCATCCAGGAACTGGTGTAGTACCCTGGATGCCGATGCCTGTGAGATCCCCATTATATCTCCAGTTGACCTTTGAGAGGTACCTGTGGCTAGTATTCGCAAGCTTACACATACCACTGGGAGGATCCCCGCTGTTGTTTCTGGTTCTCAGGCATGGCCGGCACAGCTCTACTATTTGCTATAAGATGTCCCTGTCCACCCTGTAACACTCTACTATCTCCAGATCATGTAGCCCCTGGTAGGTTACCCTTGGTCTGAACACTCTTCTCTTCCTCCGAGACCTACGGTGGTTGTCGGCATCATCCTCCACAACACCATTGGTTTGCAACACATGCTGATGAATCACAGCTATGGCAGCTTCCAACATGTGCATTTTAAAAGTTCCCCGTCTGTTTACACCTATGGTCCAATGTTTGGGAATACACAGGTGTGTGTTGGGTGCTTTCACACTTTATACTGTTTTGCTGTGAACACTGATGATGTCATAGGATGTGTATGTACGATCGTGGCTACAGGGTATCTTCTGTGTTTTATTAAAGGAACCACTATTGTGCTGCCTTTGGTGTTGCATTACATTTGGATGCCGTGAATTACCTCCGGCCCTTCCGTTTACATTTGTGCGTGTTACACCTACCATTTGCTGGCATGCATCCAGCTGCCTGCTTTCATTTGTACTTTCCTAGACCTGGCTTATCTTGTGCAATGTGTGCTATTGTTGATCTACTGTGGGTTTGCTTTGCTCTGCTATGACAGTTCTCCTATCTTTGCATTCCAGGTCCTCCCCTCCTTTCTTTGCAATCCTATGCCTCCCCTATCCTGTTTTGCAGGTTTCTGCATGCAGGCTTGTCTACTGCCGTCGATTGGCCACCGTGAGTTGATTGGTGTTAATTGCTCATTAGTATGCCAATTACCCTGCTTTGGCATTTCCTTCTTTTCTTCCCCTGACCTTCCTGATTGTGCTATTGTTCGCAGCGCGTGCATCCGCTTACCGGGTTTCGGGCACGATTTCATCCGCATACACATGTGCTTTCAGGCACCATGTGTGCTCTCAGATAAACGGTTCTATACCCTCCTCCCCACCCCTGTCCTGCAGCTTTGCTTAGCAATGGCCAGGCCAGATTTGCATTGCTCCAATGTGCTTACTGATACGGTGGCACACCCCTCTGCTGATGTCATGCATCACCTCTGATACACTCCTCAGTGTTATAGTGCTGTGCCATCAGGTACATCCTTAAACCAGCGGGATGTTTGTGATTCATTATTATCTGCCTCATTTGCATGGCATTGACTACTAATTCATAGTTACAGCACCGAACACTGTCGCGGGCCCCTGGCAACCCTTGCGCCTTGCTTGTGGTGTGCCATGCCTACCATTGCATATTATGGTGCAATCCTAATTTGTCTTTCAATGCGATTTTATGACATTTGTATATATCTCCTTTGTATTCCTGTTTGCACACACATTTTTTTGCAGATGTCAGTGACCCCTTGTATATCGACATATATCACACTATCGCCCTTTCTATCTGTATTATATATGTGTAGATATATATATATATATATATATATATATATATATATATATATATATATATATATATGTATATATATATATATATATATATATATATATATATATGTACATATATATATATATATATATATATATATATGTACATATATATATATATATATATATCTCGGACAGGGGGGTGACAGGCACGCTACGCCTTTCATTGTGTGTTTGTCAGTGTATACTGTGTTTCCTGGACTCTGCACGTTTGTGTCTGTGCCTGTCACATTACACACCTGCCATATGTTAAGTTTACCTCCCATCCCACTTTGCGAGGGACAGTCCCTCTTTGTGCAGTTGTGTCCTGAGAAATATTTATGAACATAGTAAATGTCCTGCGACTTTGGGACAAACATATTCCCTATAGTTTATGTCATAGTTGCATAACACACTTATTCTGTATCTGATCCACCTACATGTTACAGAACACGGAACACATGCCTGCGACCATTACTAGACTAAGCTTTTTATCTATGCAAAACACTGACGTTCTGGTTTTCGTCCTGGCTGGGTGTATGTGTTGTCCTGCAGACATCTGGCATATGCCCCACATTGGTCATTTGAACTGTGGCAACCCTACAGTACGTATATCTTGCCTAGCAATAGTGTTGGGTGATTGTATACATGACTGCCTGTTCCATTCCTGGCAGTGGTCATTTTACCCTTCAGAGCAGGCGCTATTTGTTCGGGGGTGACTAATGCTGGTGTCACCTGTTCTGTACATCATTGACCGTGATCTGCGCAGTGGTCGGTCTTAGCCCTGTTTCACGATATCCATATAGTCGATTTAAACATCGCTTACCAGCTGTGGGCAACGCTTATTCCTGCAAACATGTGCTACACATATTCTGATGACCTGCATCCGGAATGCATTACCCGTGCCGTCGGCATTACGTTACATCCCTTGCGGGACTTGGGACTGGGAACATGCACGACAGTCACTGCATGTACCACTTGGACATCTGGGGGTTGTACACGAATTATGTCATTTTGTATGTGCAGTACACTACAGCAGTTACTCCGCACTACACTCACATGGATAACTCCGTTAGTTTACAACTTGATGGGTCCAGTTAATGGTATGTCCATGTGATGTTTACTGGCTGTACTCCAGCACTGGGTATGTATAACACCGTTAGCTACACCCGATAATTTGCTACACCTTCATACGACCGTGGATGCAGCATGCTGGGGTGACGAATGCCTGTCATGGGAACATTCCCTGCCTTGACACAACATCCATGATTACATTTTGTGGAGCCCCACAGTAACGCGGCGGGTAATCCTTGATAGTGCTTACACACATGTGCTCCCGTGATAGCCTCTGCTCCAGTAGGCGACAGTTGCTTACTCGATGTTGTGGGGATGGGAGTCACTGTTTGCCCCATTTGGTGTTTTGCCTCTGACAATCGGGCATGTACCTACCGATGTACCTGAGAACCTATACACACAGCATGGACAGATGCTGATAGGTGCATCTACTGTTCAGGTGTTGACATTTCTGTGTTCCAATGGCTGTTGCGTGTACAATGTTTGAGGGCTGCCTATGTAGGATTCCACAGTGGGCCACTTATACATCACAATTTACAGGTAGTCATGTTTGTGTGCCATCCATGTTACTGTGTGTGCAGGTGGGGAGGGGTGTCAGTCCATGGGAGCCTACACTGTCAAGGTATGTGCTATACGTTCCCTCTTTGCCAAGGCATAGGCATATTGGGCATGCCTCCATCTGCCTACTGGGGCTGGCACAGTGTGTCCATGGTCTGGATCCCTCTGTGCCTGTGTTGGCCTTGGCACTTGTGGTGGGCTGTGAGGCCCTACCCATTTTGACCCTGCTGCAGCTGTTTCCGCAGGATCATATTATGTAGCATGGCACATACTATGAAGATGTGGGCACACATGCCTGGAGAGTACTGCAAGGCTCCACCAGATGTGTCCAAGCACTGAAACCATGATTTCAGCATCCTGAACACATGCTCTATGATGATTCTGGTTTGTGCGTGTGCCTCATTATGGCATTTTTGCATTGGTGTGTGTGCATTTCTGATGGGGGTCATCATCCACGGCTCCAGTGCACAGTTAGCATCCCCACAAGGTGTCCTTGTGGGATGTCCCCCTGACAAATACCTGATACAGCTGTGAGGCATGCCAGATATGGGAGTCGTGGTAGCTCCCAGGGCTGCCAGCACACACATCCATGATAACGCCTTGGGCATTGGACACGACCTGGTCGTTGATGCAGTGGAATCCCTTGCAGTTTATGTAGTGCCTACCATACTCACCGGTGGTGACTTGATTTGTATGTGCGCAGTCTATCACACCCAGTACCTCTGACTAGTTTGCCACACGGTGGAAATGACGATATTGCTGGCCAACTCCTCCTGAGTTCAGGGAAGTATATATGCTCATTGGCATGTGGTAACATGGCATCCAGGAACTGGTGTAGTACCCTGGATGCCGATGCCTGTGAGATCCCCATTATATCTCCAGTTGACCTTTGAGAGGTACCTGTGGCTAGTATTCGCAAGCTTACACATACCACTGGGAGGATCCCCGCTGTTGTTTCTGGTTCTCAGGCATGGCCGGCACAGCTCTACTATTTGCTATAAGATGTCCCTGTCCACCCTGTAACACTCTACTATCTCCAGATCATGTAGCCCCTGGTAGGTTACCCTTGGTCTGAACACTCTTCTCTTCCTCCGAGACCTACGGTGGTTGTCGGCATCATCCTCCACAACACCATTGGTTTGCAACACATGCTGATGAATCACAGCTATGGCAGCTTCCAACATGTGCATTTTAAAAGTTCCCCGTCTGTTTACACCTATGGTCCAATGTTTGGGAATACACAGGTGTGTGTTGGGTGCTTTCACACTTTATACTGTTTTGCTGTGAACACTGATGATGTCATAGGATGTGTATGTACGATCGTGGCTACAGGGTATCTTCTGTGTTTTATTAAAGGAACCACTATTGTGCTGCCTTTGGTGTTGCATTACATTTGGATGCCGTGAATTACCTCCGGCCCTTCCGTTTACATTTGTGCGTGTTACACCTACCATTTGCTGGCATGCATCCAGCTGCCTGCTTTCATTTGTACTTTCCTAGACCTGGCTTATCTTGTGCAATGTGTGCTATTGTTGATCTACTGTGGGTTTGCTTTGCTCTGCTATGACAGTTCTCCTATCTTTGCATTCCAGGTCCTCCCCTCCTTTCTTTGCAATCCTATGCCTCCCCTATCCTGTTTTGCAGGTTTCTGCATGCAGGCTTGTCTACTGCCATCGATTGGCCACCGTGAGTTGATTGGTGTTAATTGCTCATTAGTATGCCAGTTACCCTGCTGCATTTCCTTCTTTCTTCCCCTGACCTTCCTGATTGTGCTATTGTTTTAGCGCTGCATCCGCTTACTGGGTTTGGCACGATTTCATCCCATACACATGCGCTTTCGGGCACCATGTGTGCTCTCAGCTAAACGGTTCTATACCCTCCTCCCCACCCCTGTCCTGTAGCTTTGCTTAGCAATGGCCAGGCCAGATTTGCATTGCTCCAATGTGCTAACTGATACAGTGGCACATCCCTCTGCTGATGTCATGTATCACCTCTGATACACTCCTCGGTGTTATAGCGCTGCGCCATCAGGTACATCCTTAATCCAGCGGGACGTTTGCGAGTCATTATTACCTGCCTCATTTGCATGGCATTGACTACTAATTCATAGTTACAGCACCGAACACTGTCGCGGGCCCCTGGCAACCCTTGTGCCTTGCTTGTGGTGTGCCATGCCTACCATTGCATATTATGGTGCAATCCTAATTTGTCTTTCATTGCGATTTTATGACATTTGTATATATTTCCTTTGTATTTCTGTTTGCACACACATGCCCTGCAGTTGTACTGTGAGTTACTGTGGACATGACATTAAATGTTGTTTTTTAGGTGTTGTACATCTTTTCTTGTGCCATTGGCTGTGTATTTCGCCATTGGCATATGTTAACTTTGTAATACATGAGTCTGGTCCACTTCCATAACTCCAATGTTCTGTTTGGGAAAATGTAAACCATGTTTTTTGGTTTACGTTTCCATGGGTTTGAGCTACGCCTGCACCACTACGTGAATCACTGTATGCCTTTATTAGCATGGTGCGACACTGCACATGGGATGATTTGCATACCTATGCCAACGGCTGCGTAGATCTGGCGTATGCCAGTAGTGCACGTTGTGTTGGTTCGTACCTTAATAGCTCGGCGGACATATTTGGCATTGTCCCGCATATGCTACGCCTGTGCCTGGCGCAGGCTTCATGAATCCGGGGGTAAGTTAATGAATGTACACATTTCTGAATACTCAAACGGCTGAGCTACACTATGCCGAATAGGAAGTTACCTCTGCAGAATAAATAATGAGTAAGTTTGTCCTGTAGCGTACCTCATACAAGCAACAGCATGGTGGACTTGACAAGCAATGCAACTGGAACTGTAGGTAGAATTTATAATACTAGCAAGTCACAAAGAGGAAAAGATGTGCTACTAATAGATGGCTTCATTTACCACCTGAACAAAAGAGCAAAACACAGGAGCTATTGGGTATGTAAATTCAAACATGCTCTGCAGTGTAAGGCAACAGCTATCACTGATGTTTTAACTAACGGAGAAGAGTTAATAAAGTTAGTAGAGCATAATATGAAGGAGATCCAGGCGAGGTAGAAGGGTACACTGTCTGTGACATGCTAAAGCAAAAGGCAGCATTATCTAGAGCTATCCCGTGTCTAGTAGTTGACAATGCTGTTTCTAGTTAACATATTGAGTATGCCACCTCTTTGCCAAGTAGAAAAGCAGAGTCCGTACATGTTCCGCTGTGAAGTTTAACTGTATTTATGATGTAGGATTATGTTTCTTGGGATTGAAATTTTGTGGTTTACGTTTGTGTTGATAAACAGTATTTGTTTAAGTCATTGGTTTGTGTGAATTGCACATGTGGTCATGGTCTTTGTTTCCAAGGTGTGCACTAACGGGTTGCTGGTGTGCTGGTCAGGTCTGCTTTGTCTTTTTCGGCAATATGTGGTTCAATGCAGTTACTCGGCCGCTTGAATATTCAGCAATGTGTACGTTCATTAACTTAATCTCGGCAATGTGTAATTCGGCGTAATGTTGATTCGCTCATTAGATATGAACCGATATATATATATATATATATATATATATATATATATATATATATATATATAAGATCTTTCTTCATAAAAAGCGTTACTGCATTCGAGTATAAATATATATATATATATATGTATATATATATATATATATATATATATATATATATATATATATATATACACATATATATATATATATATATATATATATATATATATATATATATATATATATATATATATATATACGGATTCACTTTACAAGCTCATTGTTTTAAAATGTTGAAATTCATATGGCCGAGACCATATAATTGACATTTCAAAACATTGAAACTGTAAAGGAAACAAACAAAAACAAAAAACAAAAAAAAATTTTCTAAGATGTTTTTGCAGGGGGGGCCTTTTCTTCCAAGTTAGTGCAAACCAAGAATAGTATTGCCAGGTCTCTGGAAGGTATTCCACATACCTCCAGCAAATGTCTTTTGAACCTTAATAAATGGCTGTAAATTTGGCTTGAGTACAAAAATACTTGTGCTAACATTGCCAGGCAAAAGATGCAGAAATATCTTGACATAATACCATATGACATGGATAAACAAACACTCTACCATTCCATATCAGTAACATGCGAGCTAGGTACAACTCCAATTTCTCACTAATGCTCTAAGTATTTGTATTTTACTGGGTAACAACCTCTTAAATGTTCAACTAACTAATCAACTGTTGATATTCAAATGTGCAGAATGTTTTGTTAAGTCACACTTTTATTTTGTTAGATATACCAATGTCTCAGACCATACATACCCTTTCATTTCAGAAGTATGGAGCTACACTTTCATTGGCTCCAGGTAAAGTATGAAAAGGACAGGCCACACAGTATACACTTTCTTGTACTAGTTGTAAGACTAACAGCTCTCAAAAAGGCCCACATTCCCTTTACCTCTGATTTTAAAGTCAAGGTAAATAACCAGTTTTAGGTCTACACATGCCATGAGAAAGATACATTTTATGAATACAGAAAAAAAGAAAGGTCCACACTATTCTGTCAATGGCATATCTCTTTTCTGGTGGCTTTCCCATGGATGTTGCTTCCTGAAGGAACAGCAAGGTGTCATCTGTCTTATCAAAGTTTGCCTTACCAGAAAGTGTCCACAATAGTTATCCAGTTAAGTAGTACTGAATCATTCTATAGGCAAATAGGTTCTGTACACTCAGTTGAAGAGCAATTTGAGTGCATAAATAAATCAAACACATTCTTTTGTCAATGATGTTTTACCTTAGAGGCAGGATGTTCAAAGACTTTGTTGTTCAGTAAGTGGCTTGAGGTAGGAATATGTGCAAATATTGTGTGTTTGATTTAGAATCAAGGTAAGTACAGAGGTAGATATGGTGGTATGTGTCTGTGTGTGTGAGTCTGTGTTTGTGTACATTTGTATGTGTGAGGTTGATGGTGAAAATAAGTGCTATGTATGTGGATCGATTTAGCCATGTTTGTGTGTGTGTGTGTGTGTGTGTGTGTGTGTGTGTGTGTGTGTGTGTGTGTGTGTGTGTGTGTGTGTGTGTGTTTGAATGTTTTGTAGTGGGAGTGTAAGATTGTCAAATGCAATTTGTTTTACAAAGGGCTGATGAATGTTGTTGAGTGTATGTTTAAGTGTTTATTGGTGAGGTTTCGAGTAATGGTTAGGCATGGGGATAGACATAGTGCTGTGCACATTTGATTGTGTGTGCATCTGCATGTGTTTATTGGTGTCTTTGAGTGTTTTGTGCAGTGGTACTGTCATGCGAAGTGGTCTCTGCCTTTAACCCTAACCCTACACATTAGATCACAACAAGCTCTTCAACTTATAGTATTATTATTCAGACAAATTTAGTTTGAAGATAATGTTATGGTTATGGTATATGGATCTGAAAATTAATGTATCTTTTTTTCTTTTTCAGTCATATTGACATTAAATGTTATTTTTCTGTTAATTTCCAATTTGAAGTACTGGCGCCTATCACTTGTGTGCCAATATCAATACACTTCTATGTAAAGGACTGTAATTATGTAAATATAGACATGATAAATTTATAATCAGGAATTATAACAGAAATCAATGTATTTGAGGCAGTCAGACACTGATTTTTAATCTCTTTGGAATTACTGAAACCAGTCCATCCTTCCAGGTTCTCAGGACAACCTTTTTGTCAATATCTCACTGAAATGTTGTAATGATTGTGTTAAATAATATCATCCCTTAGCCTGTACAGTTCAAAAGATAGTCCATCAGGGCTGAGGTGCTTCTCTTTTAGATGATTTTGAAAATGTACAACCAGATCATCTAGCAATACAGACCAACAAGGTCCACATCTTTTTACTCTGTTAAAGATAATAGAAACAAACCGTAGTTCTAAAAAAACTTCATTTAGCTACAATCAATTTTCATAGCATCTGTAACAAAATAACAGACTTTCATGCTTGGATTGCTCAACAAACCCCAGATATCTTAAAAGCCAATGAAACCTGGTAAAAACCTGACATAAAAGATTCTGACGTGCTAACTCCTGGCTATAATGTTGTCCAGGCAGATAGGATCTGTATAAAAGCTGGTGGTATCACCGAATTCTATTCTAACCATTTTAATTGTATTTTATACTATAACACAATCCCTACTTTTGGAATAGATTAATTATTTGTCTCCTTCCTTCAAATAAACACCTCAAAAGACTATGCATATTTGTAATCTGAATTACCCCAGGACAAAACATCCCTATACTTGAAACTATTTTATTCTCGATATATGCTACAATTCCTAATGAAACAATTATATTAGGATATGTAAATATAAACTGGAGAAAAATAACATTGGACTCCCCAATAGATAGCATTAATCTTTATGACTTGTCACAACTCATAACAACAGCAACTCAATATGACAAAAGTCTTTGGAATGGATTTTCACTTGATTGGTTTTTTGGTGTCTGACCCAAACGCATTTCCCATTTCTGGTGCCTTTTGCTTATATTTATGTGACTGGCTACATGCCTACAGTTTTAGATATACCACCCATATCCCAAAAATATCATTATAAAGTAACATGTACTCTAACTAAATTTAACCTTGAGTTCTTTCTCACTCTGTTACAGTCAATCAACTGAACTTCTCTACTGTCGCTAACTCCAGGCAGTGCAACTGATTGCTTTAATAATGTATTTCTAAATCTTCCAAACAGTCATGTCCCTTTATGCACAAAAAGAATAACAGTTAATCATGGTCCCTCGTTATCTAAACCAACCAAACAGCTAATGTCAAGTAGAAATAAAGGATGGAAAATTGGGATAAAACTAAACCTACTCTCAATTTACAAAACTTCAGGTGCTTCTCAATCAGGTGAAAATGCAAGTAAAAAAAGAAAAATAAAATAAAAGACTTCTATAACAAACTTCAAATTGCAAACAAAAATAATTCTAAGAAATTTTGGACTACCATTAACTCCATACTCAGCCCTGGCACCAAGATTGTCTCCAACCAACACCCAGGTTAATCCCCTATTCAATCTGCCACTGTCTTTAACAAATACTTAATTGATAATATTGCTAACTTAACCTTGATAAATCCCAATCTGAATACTTGTACTTCAGATTTCTCACTGTAACCAGTATCCTCTACTCACATCAAAAAACGTTTAAGCAAACTTAAACCTCGCTCATCCTCAGCTAATAACCTTCCCCTCAATACATCAAACTAGCAGCTGAAGCTATAGCCTACCGAGTTAGCATTCTCATCAGGTGATCCATCACTGAGTAATATGTTCCAATTCTGTGGAAAAAGTCATCCATTATTCCATTACACAAAGCAGGTAAGCCTTCTAATGTCACTTTAAAACCATTGCTATATTAGTATCGCTGTCCAAATCCATTGCTATCTTATTATCTCTGTCCAAAATGTTAATGAAATTTATACATCAGCATTTTGTCAAACAATTAATTTAAAATGTTCTAATTTCCACTCAGCATGGTTTCTGGCCAGCCCATAGCACTACAATAGCCCTAGTTTTCTTACATAGACATTGCAAACAATGCTAGAGACTCTGGGAAGTTTGTTTCTTCTTTTTATTGTTCTCTATAAAGCTTTTGGTACTGTTTCCCATTCAAAACTCCTCCATCACATGCCCAGCTTTGGTCTCTCATCCCCCTCAATCAACTGGTTTTCCATCTACCTGTCAGATAGACAATCATCTGTAAAATGGCAAGGCTCCCTATCGCCCTACCTCACAAATATCACTGGTGTTCACCAAGGCTCTATACCTGGGCCACTATTTTTTCAACATTTTCATAAATAACCTTGTACATAGCATCCTGCAATAGCTCTTTAATCCAATATGCAGATGATTCCATGATCATCTGCTTTTCATATAACCTGCTTCATCTACAACAAATAACCTAACAAGCTTTCTCCTCTCTGAAGCATGGATACATGTTGATTAACTATTACTTAACCCAATCTTGTAAAAATACATTAATTGAAGTTGCCCCATCTACTAAACACCTTGGTGTAATAATTGACAACAGTCAAAAATTTGATCTACAAGTTCAAGAAAGCAATAAAAATGCATTAAATATTAGCTATGCTATACAGGCATAAATCTTATCTAAACAACCAGACCAAATTTTCATTAGCCCACACCTACCTATTACCTTCACTCCTGAACAGTACACACATTCTCAAAAAACAACAAGCCCCATTCAAGTCCAAAGTTGAATCCTGCTTCAACAAAACAGCTAAATTTGTTATCAGTTCCACACATCTCATCTACCACTGTACTCCCCTACATTCCCTTCAAAGGCTGTCACTACCTCAATAAAATGCCTATTTTCAGTTTACAATTACTCATAACATAGTTTACAAACCTAATGACTACCCTGCCTTACTCTTTCTTCTCCAAACCTATAATTCCACCAGATCTCTACAATCTGAAAACAAAAATTTTCTTACACATTATAAACCCAAATATTCAGCTGATAAAAGCTTGTACTCTTTTTCACTATCAAAGCCTGCAACATCCTCCCTACTAATATTAGAATTAACTGTAATCATTTTACCTTCAAACATGCTTTACATAATTCCTAAGTCAAGCATGGATCTGCTATCACTCTAAACCAGATTAAGACTTCCTCTCTCCTTTTTTCCTTTTCACAATTTCCAACTTTACTTTCTTAATCCTTCACTTACCCCATTGGTTTCTACTCTTTGTAACTGTCCAAACTAATTTAAACTCTGCCTTTCTTACCATTTACAAAACAGCCTGACACTATCTGTCCAAACTAATTTAAACTCTGTCTTTCTTACCATTTACAAAGCAGCTTGATACCATGTATCTATATATATATATATATATATATATTATATATATATATACATATATATATATATATATATGTATCTATATATATACACTCAATCCCAATCACTATATCTTTTCAGCTATTTCCCTATCCAAATCCCACCTTCTGTCTAATACCATAAATCAATGCCTCATTCTTCTTTTGTTTTTCCCCTACCCCTTCACATAATCCTTCCATCTTCAATGAACTCTGTGATATCAATCATCTCTTAAAGAGCTCTACTTAGCTAGTTCTATATCCCCATGTCTAAATCTACCAAATCCACTGACTCTCACTTCTCACTGTCCCTCACAACCTTTAATTACTCTTTGATTTCACCTCTCTGAACATATCCTAACACCTAACCTTGTCCCAATTTCTAAGGTAGTATAACCACTTGATCTTTTAAATATACCTGGTTACTTATCAGTACTTATATAACTGATAGCCCATAAGCAGAATCATTACTCTTTCCTTATATACTTTATTCAACTTTACTACCCTATCCATATGTTATCTCACAATTGATTCAACTATAATGATCCTTTTCTTTGACAATCAAACATTACTTCTATTGTTATCCGAGTATCTACATATGTTTGAATTTACCAAGCTTGTTCTAATACCATACTCTGTGTCAGTGGGCGGGATTCATGATGGCTTGCACGGAGTCTAAGACTAGAGTAAGACTCCATGCAGCCATCATGTCCGACGAGCGATCCAGGAACAGCCTGTAGGGGCGTGTAAGAGAGCTCCTAAAACAGCTCTTACACGGACAGGGCAGGTATATGCAAACTACCTCAATTGCAGGTGAAAGGCATGCAAATGAGGTAGATTTGCGATTCAGGAAACCCGTACCTGTCAGAGTAAGAGCAGTGTTATTTGCAGGAATGTACTCAGTTGACAACTGAGTACCATTCTGCAAATAGCAAAATGGAGCCATGACAGCTCCACATAAAGGTTGCATCCAGTGCAGGAAGCATGCAAATGGCCAAATATATGGCCATTGGAAATGTTTTCTGATGAAATATAAAAATAAATTTTTTTTCGCCAATTTCTGTTGTTTAAGCGTAGCGCAGCGTCGCACAAACGAGCTGCGCTCTAAAACCCAGAATACTAAAAATTAAAACCCACAAATTTTGTAATTTATAGAAATTGTTAATGTACAATGCAAGGGAATGGCAGGCTGAAGACAACATGGCCACTGAGTAGCGGTTGCTAAGGGGGGAAGCTCAGTCTAAGACATGTAACCAAGCATTAGTAGGCAATCCTATGTAAATGAGTGTTAGGATAGTGAATCGCAAGTTTATATAGCAAATGAGGACAGTCAGTGGAGTGTAGGAGTAGGATATGGGGAGTAACAGAGTAGAAGATAGGTGACATCATGAGGGGGGTATGTATGAAAGAAGTGAAGCTCATTGGAGCAGAGTGGCATGTGTCAGCTGTCATTTATACATCATGGAAAGAGGTGTGTCAACAGGTAGGCTAGGGAAAGGCAAGAGATGGAAGGTGTATGCTGTAGATAACACCAAATTTATTTTTAAGCGAGTATGTACGCATGTAAACCCGAGTAAGACAGTGTGCGTGCGTGTAAGTGTGAGTGTGCACGTTTAAGCCGGAGTAAGCATGTATAAGGCTGTTTAAAGAGTTGTAAGTGAGTTTGTGCTGGTGTGCATGCGTTTTAACCCGAATAAGCAAGTTTTAGTCTGTGTAAGCATGTGTGCGTGCGTGTAAGCAGATGTGCGCGTGTTTGCGCTTGTGTGTGCGGCACTGCCCCCTGAGGAAACAGAAAGGAAAAAGGAAGCACAACAAATAGTAGGAAGCTACCAGGGAGTACTAGCAGAGCTAGCAGGTGAAAACAATCAGAATCAGGCAATTACACAGGCAGTACACTAGCCCAGCCCAGCCTAGCACTTAAAACTCTGCAATCAAATGTCCATTATGTTTCTCACAAGAGACACTGCAGTAAGCTAATAGAAGTGAAAAATGAAAAAGCTTTACTGAGACAAAGAAATGTTAGGGGCTGCCATTGCTGTTATAAGGAGACATATGCAACATGCTGAGGGTGGTGACAATGGAAATGATGCAGGACAACCCACAGTGAGGCAATGGAGAAGAGTGTACAGGCCCAGGGTAACCTACCAGGGGTTACATGAGCTGGAGATAGTGGAGCACTGTAGAGTGGACAGAGAACTCCTGCAGCAAATTGTTGAGCTGTGCAGGCCACACCTCACACACAGAACCAACAGAGGGGAACCCATCCCAGTGTAAACCAAGGTATGTGTTGGCCTAAGAATACTAGCAACAGGTACCTTCCAGAGACCAACTGGTGATATGATGGGGATATCACAGGCATCAGCATCCAGGGTACTACACCAGTTTCTGGATGCCATGTCAGCACATGTCGGTGATCATGTATATTTCCCCAATTCCTGTGAGGTATTGGCCAGCAATATGGGTCTCTTCCAGCAAATAGCGGAATACCCTGAGGTAGTGGGTACAATAGACTGCACGCACATATGCATCAAAGCACCAGCCGTTGAGCGGGGTAGGGTCTACTTCAACCGCAACGGCTTCCCCTCCATCAACTGCCAGGTCATGTGTGATGCCCAGGGCATAATACTGAATGTGTGCGCAGGCTGCCCTGGAAGCTACTATGATTCCCATATCTGGCATCTGACACAGCTGTACCAGACATTTGCCAATGGGGACATCCCACATGGTCACCTAGTGGTGGATGCTGGCTATGCACTGGAGCCGTGGCTG
This sequence comes from Protopterus annectens, assembly GCF_019279795.1. NCBI lineage: Eukaryota > Metazoa > Chordata > Ceratodontiformes > Protopteridae > Protopterus > Protopterus annectens. Next base: position 875,689,252 of record NC_056734.1, on the reverse strand, counting down.
ATGACACCCATCAGAAATGCACACACACTTGAACAGGAACACCATAATGAGGCACATGCACAAACATGTAATTTAATAGAGCGTGTGTTTGGGCTGCTCAAGTCATGGTTCTGATGTCTGGACACGTCTGGTGAGCCTTGCAGTACTCACCAACTACATGTAACAAAATTGTCATGGTATGTGCTATGCTACATAATATGATCCTGCGAAAACAGCTGCAGCAGAACCAGCATAGGCAGAGCGTGACTCAGAGGAGGAACAACCTGAGCCTGCCCTAGTAGGCAGAAGGAGGCGTGCTCAGTATGCTTTGGCCTTGGCAAAGAGGCAATGCATAGCACATACACTGGCTCAGTAGGAACTCTGGAAATGATACCTCTCTCCGACTCGCACATAAAGTAAAAGGGATGCCTAAGTTGACAGTACCGGCTTCCAAACATGTGCAGGGAGTGTAGTATGTGCATCCGACATAGGCATCCCTGCAGCACCAGCTAAGGCATGAATGCCATGTGTTAAGCAATATAAAGCAGTGCTAAACAGCAATTACCACCATGTAGTATATGCAAACAAAATTGCACACACCAACTAGCACAACTGTGGTCAATGTTCAGTAATATTGGGCAACGTCCAGCAATGTTGGTGAATATTGAGCAATGTCGGACAAGCTTGGTCTAAGTAGGGCATAGTGGAACAAAAGCCAACATGCACATATTTGCTTAACAGGCCCTTAAGCAGTCTGGTCTGCTCAGTATGAAAATATAAAGCAGTGATGGGCTTCGAACCCAGGATACTGTGCACTATAGCCAAAGTACTGAACCACTAAATCATGACAGTATTGCAGTGGTCTACCTGTATGAAGGAATGTTGATAAGTCTATGCAAAGTATTCCATGGAAACCCTGCAGGCACAGCATAATCCTTGTTGAGTTATGACACAAAGGTGAGTCCTGCAGTGAGAACATAACCTGACTTCCAACACACACAGTATAAATGTTAATATTGGTCATGTTCGCACACATCAACAAATGTAGTGGACCTCAAATAGCAACATACTGAAGGGTCACACTGGGCATGCTCACACACGTGAATAAATGAGACAAATGTCAGGCTACAAAACTTGGAATGGCAGAACTGGGCATGCTCATACACTTAAGCCATGTCTGTGTACAGCAGTGGGCCACGCATATCTGGAAGTTGCATGTGTTAACCCAGGAACCTGTCACTATACAGCAATCCATACTGGCACACAGTTATATGACAACAGACACATCTATAATATAGTGGAACCCTGTCATAATCAAATATGTTCTGCAGATACCAAAATTATTCATGGGAACTGGTAAAGCAAAGATGATAAAGACCTGCAAACAGTATCAGTAATAAACATTTTGCATCTTGAACATTAGCATAGGTTCAGAGGTCGATACTAGGCTATCTGCCCTAGAGCATGTACAAGCCTAGCCAGAGTGTGTTTGGCATTTGCAACCCTGTCAGATTACTACACTGTTTGTGTGAATAGTAGGTCACACAAGATAGCCTATGTATATTTAGGCTAGTGTGCCTCTGTCTAGCAGGGACACAGAAGATATCCCAGGGGTAAATATACAATCACCCATACAGTCGTCAAGATGTCTCCAGTAGGTGGTCAGTTGGTGGCTCTGCCAATGTGAAACTGGGATTACATTCTGTAGCGAGTGGAGCCTCTGGGATAAGAATCTGTCCCTCCACAATGTCCTATTAACATCTGTGCAGAGGTATACGTCCCTGGAGTGTGTAGCTCCAAGGGAGTTGGATATCCTGAGGTGGAGCATGTCCAGTAATTCTGGGTTGGGTATATCTGTAAACAACAAGCACACATCATATCTGAGTAGGTGGTAAGCGACTGAGTAGAGCTGGAGTTACTGCATCTGAACTATGCAGAGCATCTGTGTGAGTCCCTAGATCTGCTTGGTGAGGACCTTCCATGGCCAGTACAGTTGCTGCAGGTGTCAGGTAAGGTACACCCCAAATGTGGCATTGTAACCAAGCATGGATGTGATGAGTATAGGGGCACAATGACCTCACTCGATCTAGATGTGAAACCATATGGGATAAGGTGGCCCACATAGAAGGTGTGTCCAACCACTTTGGCAACGTGAATGTTAAAGGCAACAGTACGAACAAGTCATGTCCCTACACCCCTAACAACTCCTACCGTATGTAATGGAGTACTACCTATGTGGTAATGTGTGGGCATGTTGTTACTCCCAAAGGGGATGACTATGCAACTAATGGCATTTAGCTGTAGGCCATGGCTCAGGCACCAGTCATCCATCTCTGTGAGACCCTGATTGAGTATGCATGTGGCAGCTGGAGAGTTGATCATGGCACCCAGTTTGCAGTCAAGTGCAAACATGTTCAGCCATATTCCCCCTGTGGTAGCCTGTACGTAAGACAAATATATACTGAACAAGAGAGGCCCCAGGACCAGGCCGTGTGGGATGCCATGTGTAACTGGTGTATAGTCAGACATGGCACCTGCAATTCTGACCATGTGGGTGCTATCCCTGATCTAGGTATCAATCCATTGTGTGAGATATGTGTCCATATTGGCCCAGTGGGTTATTGTGTTGAAGGGTTTTGCAAGGTTCAAGTAGGCTGTGTGGACAGCTCTCCCTATGTCGATGGACCTGTTAGCCATTTAAAGAATACAAACAGGTTCAAGAGGCAAGATCTGCCCACAACAATGCTGAAATGTGTAGGACACAGTGTCTGTAGGTTCCCGATGTCTATGTGTATGAGTCCTATGACAATATGCTCCATAGCTTTGCAGAACAGGCTACATAGGCTTATAGGGCAATATTGTCTGTGGTCCATTGTGGCACCAACTCTGTGGAGTGGGACTACTGTCGCAGTATGCCATTCCTTGGTTACATATCCTGTGGTAACTCCGATATTGAACAGTGATGTAATGTGACGGTTGCGTTTGTCGTGATGCTCGTGTAGGATGCAGGCTGGGACATCATCTGGTCACATTGATACTGTGATGTACGCTGTGGGGAGGGCAGCACTCACCTGTTACTGTGTGATGTCATGGAGGTTATACTCTGTTGGTATGGATAGTTGCTCCTTAGGGGGGAATGGGTGGGAGACATCTGCACTGAACCTGTTTGCCAAGATGTAGGCAATTCCAGTGGGTTCAGGGTAGGTTTAGTCAGTATGCAGTAACTCACAGCATATCAGTGAGTGTCCACCCAGGTTCCTGACATAACTGAAGAAGGCCGTGTGATAGTCCTACATGTCTGGTGCAATTGTCTGGTAGAAGCAGCCCTTAGAAAAGTCCTTGAGTGATTGTAGCTATCTGCTAGTACAGAACACAGATGCCTTCCCAGTCTGGGATTGTGTTCTATCATGTAGTAGCTTCCTCCTGATGTTGTACAGCTTATTAATGACTGTGGTCTACCAGACAGGTCCCCTGCCATTGTAGTAGTGGGTCCTGTTGTTATTTGGGTTAGCACAATCCATGCAGTCCACTAGATGTCCATAGAATGTGTATGCAAAGGATGCAGCAGTGTGAGCCGTATATGCCACTGTCTCAGGATCTCTGAAGGATACCACCTTGCTTCGGTGAAGTGAGATACTGGCTCATGAGAAGTTCACCAAGATTACCCAGGATGGGTGTGTGGAGGGTATATGTATGTCCTGTGAGATACATGTATGTTCTGACTTTACCAATGAGGGGTATATCGCTGGAGTGGAACATAGAGTACCCATGTTGGTGATGATCAGGTCCAATATGTATTCCCCCTTGTGGCTGTGCTGACTGGTTGTGCCATAGCATATGAGTCCACAAATGGCAGCGACTGTTGGGTGAGGGTTTCGGGGCTTGAGTAGTATCCCCAGTCAATATTTGTGTATATGAAGTCACACAATATAATGGTGTTTGTGGAGAATGTCATATTCTCCATAGTTCCCATGAAAGCCGAGTGTGGTTCCTGAGTTTGGGAGTGTATTCTGTAGCAAGCAACAAACTGAAAGACAGTATTGCACAATGGCAGTTGTATATGTATGGTCTGTGATGCTTTGTGCAGTGCTACTAACCTGGAGGTGTGTGTATCTGTGATGTATATGGATACTCCCCCTAGTTGTGTTGTTTGTTCCAAGTCCTGTTGTCAGACAGCATGATATGAAACATAACCTGGTAGTGCTGGTGTGCATAAGCGATCCTGAACCAGGTGTCTGTCAGTGCACATATATTGCTATCCTCCATACTGAGGAGAGTCCTGAGTGGCCACAATATGAGGTTAACACAACTGTTGTTGAGCAGCATTACCCTTAGTTTCATTTAACCTGTGATGTCTATGGATGTGGGTTTGTCTTCTGAGCCCTGCTTAGAAAAGGCACTATGGTGGTAGCAAGAGCCATAGCCAGCATTCCAAAGTCCAAGGCTGACAGGTGCAAGCTGTCCATAGTGAAGCTATGTGGCATGTTGAGCATGTCACCATACACTGACAGACACTTTATCCCCTATGAATGTAACAAATGTGTTAGGCAACTGTTAAATGTGATATGTGTGTCCATATACTGTGACATCATAATTGGTGGGTGTAAGATGCTAGACAAGGTCAGGGTCATACTGGCCTGGGCTACATGATCAGAGTGTTCCTCCATGTATCATGTCATGTGGTCCAGGGAGTAACGTCTGAGGTTATACACACCAGCATGGACAATGATGGTGCCAGTCTTGTACTTGCTTTGGAGTGACCTGACTGCCTGTGTTATGCGGCAGATCTTGGCACCCAACAGACAGCCCAAAGTGACTATTCCCTTGTTAGGGCTGGTGAGTGGTACATCAGTGTGTCTGACAATAAGTGTCACCTATTACAAGTGTATTAGGTGTGTTGTTTAGCCCGAAGGGCAGTGACTGTGTGGCACACTGACATTGTGAACATTGTGATATATGGGTATTGTAGTGGGATAGCAGGTGTGTGTGTGTCTGCTTTGGAGGTCTCTGCTGCTTAGGTAGAGTACATTTACAGCATCTGAATATGTCTTTATGTGCTAATGTGGTTTGAGTGCTGTTGCTAGAGGATATGTGAGACTAATATGTGGTGTATGTGGTTACCTTCACCACCTGATAGACTGTGCCAGTCATGGGTCAAGAGAGTTCAGCTCCCTGTATGTCTATATAGGTGCATCTCACATATATCTGAGTTTGTCAGGAGGAGGAGAGGGTTGTCTGTGTACATGAGGCAGATGTGACATTGTGTCAGTATCACAATATTCACCAGCTGGACTGAAGAGTACACACAAAACCGGCCCCTGGACATGCCAGGATATTATCATGACATACTCTGTAGCCTGATCACAAAGGATCAGTAGGGTGTTAAGCGTATAAAAGAGTATAACAGGGATTAGTGCTCATGTTCATTGGTATTTTGTAAAGAGTAGCTGAGAAGGATCCAGACTGAATCATGACACCTCCTTCAGCTATGTCATAAATATCAATGTACACCCATATATGTCCTGAGTCAGGGCCAACTGTACCTGAGTGACAATGCCGACATCATGACAGACAGGCCCATATGTACATACCCATCCCCCGCTGACAATAGTCCACATCAACATACCAGGAGATATCACATGTAGAGTGGATGAGCAGCTACCCCCACTGCCAAATCATGGCAGCAGGTGGAATACATTGATTCCCAATATGTGTCATGCACAAACTACAGAACAAGCAGATCATGCACCTGAACAGTCAGCTGAGCCTCACCCCCTACACAGGATGTGGAACCATTGAATGTGTCACAGCTACATATGACACTCCCCACAAGTGTTGGTGCACAACACACCATGGGAAGTCAAGTCCAGTATGCCTATGAGGTCTGATCTGCAAGGTCATGGAGTCCATCATGGTTGCAGTCATAAACAGAGCTATTGGAAGCTGACATACACACAACCCTACCAACTGTGGTATGTTCATGTGCGGATTATGGTTCCCAAACATGCTAGACTGTTTGCAAGGCAGCCACCCAGGACATACATCAATGAACACATCTGCACATGTGTCATATAGACTTTGAATAGCCCTTTATCAATATCCCAGACACATGTAGTATCCACAAAACCAACAAGCTGTGCATAAATATGTGTTGACATATGACGGAATGTCAATGTGTCCACAGATAAATCACACAAGGTAAGGATTCTGAGGTCTTGGTCAAGCTGTTGACACCTGCTAACCCACATGGGCCATTCCTGGGATGGCATAAAACAAAGTGTACACACATCACCATGTCCAGTCTGATGATGTCACCATCCTATAAATACAGCAGGAGAAGGGCCATTAGCTAGAAAAACAAATAGCGCACCATGTTAATGTGTATTTCTCCAGTATCATAACGTAGATAGGGGTTTGAATCCTGCAAAGTGTGTATGTGTGCAGTTTCCTTTGAGAGGTGTTCCCTTTTTGGAGACTGGGAAAACTCACTAAAAGAGGTACATTCCTCTTTCGAAAGTCTAATAATGTCACCATCCTACAAATACAGCAGGAGAAGGGAAACCAGCCAATAAAGCAAATATCGTGCTGTGTTAATGTATCTCTTTCTAGTATCATAACATAGTTAGATAGGGGTTTGAATCTTGCTAACAGTGTGTGTAGGTGGCAGGTGTGTGTATGTATGCAATTGTCTTTGAAAGAAGTGTCCTTTTTGGAGACTGCAAACACACTAAAAGAGGTACATTACTCTTTGGAAAGTCTGATGATGTCACCATCCTACAAATACAGCAGGAGAAAGAAAGCCAGCTACTAAAGCAAATAGCATGCCATGTTAATGCATCTTTCTCTAGTATCATAACATAGTTTGATCGAGGTTTGAATCATCCTGCAAATTGTGTATGTGTATGGGGGGGGTTGTGTATGTGTCCAATTGTCTTTGAAAGGAGTGTCCTTTTTGGAGACTGTGAAAACACACTAAAAGAGGTACATTCCTCTTTGGAAAGTCAGATGATGTCACCATCCTACAAATACAGCAGGAGAAGGGAAACCAGCCAGTAAAGCAAATAACGTGCTGTGTTAATGCATCTCTCTCGGGGGTGTGTGTATGTGTACAATTGTCTTTGAAAGGAGTGTCCTTTTTGGAGACTGTGAAAACACACTAAAAGAGGTACATTCCTGTTTGGAAAGTCTGATGATGTCACCATCCTACAAATACAGCAGGAGAAGGGAAACCAGCCAGTAAAGCAAACTGTGCACCGTGTTAATGCGTCTCTCTCCACTATTATGACATAGTTAGGTAGGGGTTTGAATCCTGCAAACAGTGTGTGTGTGTGTGTGGGGGGGGGGTATGTGTGCAATTGTCTTTGAAAGGAGTGTCCTTTTAGCAGACTGTGAAAACACACTAAAAGAGGTACATTCCTCTTTGGAAAGTCTGATGATGTCACCATCCTACAAATACAGTAGTAGAAGAAAAACCAGCCACTAAAGTAAATAACACGCTGTGTTGATACATTCCTCTCTAGTATTATAGCATAATTAGGTAGGAGTTTGAATCCTGCAAACTGTGTGTGTATGTGTGCAATTGCCTTTGAAGGGAGTGTCCTTTTTGGAGACTGTGAAAGCACACTAAAAGAGGTACATTCCTCTTTGGAAAGTCTGATGATGTCACCATCCTACAAATACAGCAGGAGAAGGGAAAACTGCTACTAAAGCAAATAGCATGCCTTGTTAATGCATCTTTCTCTAGTATCATAACCTAGTTAGATAGGGGTTTGAATCCTGCAAACAGTGTGTGTGGGGGGTGTGTATGTGTGCAATTGTCTTTGAAAGGAGTGTCCATTTTGGAGACTGTGAAAACACACTAAAAGAGGTACATTCCTCTTTGGAATGTCTGATGATGTCACCATCCTACAAATACAGCAGGAGAAGAGAAACCAGCCAGTAAAGCAAATAGTGCACTGTGTAAATGCGTCTTTCTCTAGTATCATAACCTAGTTAGGTAGGGGTTTGAATCCTTCAAATGCTGACTGTTTGTTACACTGTTGGTCAATGCAGTGTGGGTTTTGCTTTTACCATGGTATGACATAGTATGATGACAACAGTAAGTGCATTGCACACGTCAGGTATCTGCGAGGACGATATATATGTGTACATGTCCCCTCAATCAGTACATAGGTGTGAAGCCTGCATACTACATGAATACATTTGTTTCCATTGACAGGTTGTGCCACTGCTTCTCAGATCATAGGTCACATATGTATGTATGTGACACGGCCATCCACTGTCGTGTTCTGTGGCCAAGGTCATCTGTGGCACACACACCCATGACAGTTACTTGAGTAGTGTGAGTGAGGGTATATGCCTGGGGTATATGTCAGACATGGTCATACACAACAAAGTCTGCCAAGAATGGACAGTCTTTATAGGTGTACGACTGCCTTGTGGATATGCATTCAGGCCTCTAATGTCTGTGATACACCTTGGGACTCCACAATACCTATGGATATGTGGGTATCAAGGGACACATGACATAACATGGGTCTGTATGTACACAATGTTACTCAACATACATGTTGAGGGCTACCACCTGTGTGGTACTGACGGGATAGTATGTATAGTAAATGAAGATGACTATGCCATAGTCGGCTTACTGCTATACAGCATGTATCAGACAGATGTCTGTATGATACCCTTGTGTAGGATATGCGTCCCATCCAGGGAATGCATTGTAGGCCAATTCATGTATTCCCAGATTTGGATGGACACATCCCTAGTGTGTCTGCATGTACCTAAGGGGGCTATATGACACACAGGTGTGGTCACAGTAATGGGTGGCGGTCATTACCACAGGTTAGTGTTATAGTGTAGCACCAGAAGGATCCAATTGATACTGGGTTCCCTACTACTGTGTGTCATTTGTCAGGACATCATCCAATGATTGCTTATAGTCATGCTGCTGAGGTTGTGTATACTACCAGGCCACAAATCATTGACAGATATTAATGGTATCACCCACAGCATAGTGTCAACCCATGTCATACACACATCTACCCATGTTAGTACATAACTGTAGTAGAATGCATACTGGCCATTGAAAGATGCTATGAGATGTCAATGTGTACAACAGGGTATGCCACACGTCCATGTGTCCACTATGCATGTACATCCAGACAGTGCGCACTCACCATGTTCACAGATGTACACTTGCTAATCTGTACTGCACACATCACACACGTACTGTCCACTCACTAACACATGCTGGCAACACATCACACATCAGCCAAGGGGCACATGGGTGGATAATACATACTCAGACCTAACAGTGGTGTAAGCAATGCTACATTGACAATCAGAGCTTTGATGCATAATGTCTGCTCAGATATACCTGCAAGGATGTAGTTACACTTCCTTGTTGACAACTTGCTATTATTGCTACACTTTTATAGTGTCACCCTGTGCATCAGCACCATGTTAGCCTGTCCCTCCATCAATAATGCAGATGACAGGAGGCGGCACAGGTATCATCATATGCACAGGGTGTTTTGGTGTTTGCCAGAGCCTGGCATTGACCCATACAATCGACATGTCTGTGTGTGTCTGTGTGTGTGTGTGTGTGTGTGTGTGTGTGTGTGTGTGTGTGTGTGTGTGTGTGTGAGGGACAACAGTACAGCATGGGCCAATGTTGATGTCATTTGTGTGTGTATGCGTGAGCCCTAGTTGTTTGCTTAATGGGTGTGTGTTTGCATGCACACAGCTCCACCATGTGGCTGCCATATACAGTGGTTTGTGGGACAGCCACAGACTGTACCTGCTAGGCTGTACAGATCACTGTCTCCGGCCACGGACACAGTACTTGTGCCTGGCAGGTGTGCAACGGACAGTATCGGGTACCAACCCTGACTGGGTACTGTCATCAGAGGCAGAGGCATGACGACTGGACCCATGTCCCTGTTGGGACTGGCCAGAGCCACGTGCACATGGTCTACTAGGAAGGTCAATGGACAGGCCAGCACCAGCATTGCTGGGGCTGGTACTGCCACTACTGGAGCGGCTGTGAGCTGTGGGCCATCTGCGACCACTGCCAGCTGTTGCTGTTGCTGGCATGCATCCGCGTCGACGTAGCAACTGTCCCGCACGGTCCTGGCTCAATGAAGACATGTTGTGGAGGGCATCTATTGTCTCCACCCAATGTCTATCAATGACCTCGGTGTAAGTCCGGATGGCACCGGCAAGGTCACGGATGCTGTCATTGATAGCGGTGTAATGTGCCCTCTGCACCCTAAGTCCCTGCCTGGTGTACTGTTCCATACGTGCCTGAGCCTGCATTACAGCCCGGAACATAGTGGTCATCATAAGACCTGTGAGGGCACGCCTGCCAGGGGAAATACGACCAGTGGTGCTCCCCCGAGAACCCCTGGACCTCCACCTATGTGGTACGATTCTGGGTCTATGGCTATGGCTGCTGTGAGAGGATGCAAGTGCCATGGGTACCACACTCTCCTGGTCAATGCCAACTGTATGCTGTCCCTCGCCTATGACCATTGGTGGTGAGGGATGTAATGGCAGTATGACTGTGCACATAGATGGGGTTGAACGCTGTGTACTGTCGATTGGTGGACCAACAACAGACCCTGTCAAATTTCCCTGTGCCACAATACATGTGTCATCATCACCACTATCCGTGGCAGTGGCTTCAGGTCGCCTGCTGGTTTCGCCAGCCCCTAACTCAGCACCTGTGAGAGGAAGACAGGAAACACACTTTACGGTCTGCACATGCACACATGAACACATGAACACATGCACACATGCACATATGCACACATGCACACAGGAACACAGGAACACAGGAACACAGGAGCACAGGAACACAGGAACACATGCATACTCCTCACTACAGCAGATACACACACACAACAGCAATCCAAAACATACTCAATAATGGTTGAAGGTGGGTGACAGTATCACAAGGCAAACAGTAGCGTCACACGTCAGCATGCAGAATAAGTGTTGATCAAGTCCATGCAGTGTGAGTATAGACAGCCATAGTTAATGACAGTGTACATGGCTGTGGTGCATGTGTGTACATGTTCAGTGATTGCCTACACCCTGGAACACAATGTGTACAAGGACACAACATTTCTGTGCAAGTATTATAAGCTCTGCAATGTCCTGTGCACCATCACTCACAGGTATACATACCATGGCTGCATGTGTTATCTGTGTGTCACATGGATTTCCATGTCTGATTGCAGTGTCTGTGTCTGTAGCAGATAATTGTGGACACAGGTATAGCACATGCATGCTATTAACATACACGGGATGAGTGGTGCATGTGTACGTGATGGAATATCAATCCTGGACATAGCCATTGTAACTGTATTGTAATCATCATCATGCATCCTGTGGTCACTCAAGGCCACTGAAGTGTGCTAGACCACCGCCTAGCATGCTGTACCTGAACCACAGTGCCATGGCTAAGTTCACAATTACACAGCCACATTGCACAAGGGTGTGTGAGGTGCCCAATAGGGAGCATTGCCTAACATGACTGTGTTATGTGTTGAAGAGTGTTGCACAGCCCCATGCTAGGCCCCTACCCCTCAGGTATAATATGTGTGGTGTGTGGATGACATGTGGGATACTGAAGTGTGGCCTGGCAGCGGGTGTCCAGTTACAACATGTGTAGCATGTTGACGTGTACTGCGTATGACAAATGTGTTATGTTGTGTACATGTGTGTCAACTATGCCTATCCAATGTGCAGTACAGTGTTACCACATTTGTGTCTGATGCTCTGTGCATTGCATGTGAATGAGGCAGCTACTGACTTTACTGAGATGTTTAACGTCTCACAGCAAACATGCACAGCATGCATTTTGCGTAGGTGTGTTATGTGTACATGGTCTACACCTCACCTATGACATGCACATTTCAATACCAACTTTAAAGTGTTAACACACTCACCAGCATGTGTCATCTGCCCTGCTGTCACAGCAGAGGGACCTACAAGAATATGACACAATTTGTCAGTGGCCACAACTGTGGCATTGCTACTGTGAGTGTGCTAAACTACAGTAGAACAACAGGCATAGGTGTACAGATACTATTCACAATATCAGTATTGCACACAATAGGCAGCACAACTGCTAAACACAGTACACATCTCACATATGCATAATCTAACAATACAGGTAACAGTAGTCTACAGCTAGGGCATGTTACCTGCATGCTCCATGTCATCATGCTTGGTGGCTCCGGCCTCCATGATTACACATGTGTGATGTTGTTGCTGCTGTAGGCCAGGAGCCACCACACTTAGGAGCAGTTCCTCCACTCTGGTGAGGGGGGGATGTATGGCCACCCCACCACCTGTGGCAAGTTGTTGTCTATGGATATCAGATGCACGCTGCCAGATATGTCTAATTAAATCACTGCAGTGATGGCGTAACTGCTCATATGTCCGGTTATGTATGCCTATGTCATTTACCCGATGAACAAGATCTTGCCACAGTGCAGTATGCTCTTGCTGGTGCTGGCTGGCCCTGGAAAAAAGCAGGGTATAGTGCTGAACCAGACTGTGGTAGATTTCCTCTTCCTCTGTGGCTGTGTAGGAGGGATTCCTTTGATGAGCCATTAGCCTGGAAGAAAAGTAAATGATATGTGTGAGCAAGTCATGTGGCACACTTAATATTATAGAGTACAGATATCAGTCAACTGCCATGTATAGCATCTGTTCATCTGTCAGAGGATACACACATTCAATACCACATATCAGTGCTCAGCCCACAACTGGCTGACAGTGCCAGCCATACTCCATATAACAAACCAGTATGCACCTGTACTGGGCACAGTGTTTGGGATCCAATGCACAGCCTTGCCACGGGGGTACATATCAAGCTAATGCATGAAGAAATATGTCATCCATTGCAATGTATGTGAAGTACAGTTACAGTATAACCAGTAACCCATCCTAGTCATTGATGCCATACCCCTACCTAACATATGTGCACAGTTGTTAATATAGCTGGCATACTGCTGTAACAACGTATACATGTTGCTAGGTACACACGCAAACCCTGCAACACACATGCAATTGCGGACATGATACAGGCATTATTACACACACATCAGACATTCATACAACACACAAATGTATGCTGACACAGATGAGCATTTCCTGTGTACCTTACAGTACTGTGTGCCCCTACTTATAGATACCTATGCCTGAGGTATGTAATCTGTGCAGACTACAGGAAACACACAAGACAGTGTTACCAGGGAATGTGAACATACACCATACTGTGCTGTCCATATATATCTGTATATATCTATATATGTATATATCTATATATCTACATATATATATGTATATATATATTTATATATATATATATATATATATATATATATATACATATATAAATATATATATATATATATATATATATATATATATATATATATATATATATATATATATATATATATATATATATATATATATATATGTATATATATATATATATATATATATATATATATATATATATATATATATATATATACATATACATATATGTACACACACATATCTATATATATATATATATATATATATATATACATACACACACATACTTGTAAACATCCATTGCTGTACATATACATGCACATATAGGCACATATACTGCCCACTTTCATGGTGGGAATATCAATTATGAAACAGTTGTGAGACATGCAATTATGTAATAATATTGCACAGTGTTGTGCAGAATGCATTTTGCTGTCCTCACGCCGTATAGCTTTAGCAGACCTCACTGGCTATAACTCAGTCCCACTGCATTTAACCACCACATGACATATACCTGCACTGCTTGCTGTTTTCAATGCCGCACACTACAACCAACATAAATATGTGCACATAGCAACCTTCTCTACTCAGTGGCATACCGCCTGCTCAGAGGCGATCTGTGCCTGACGTATAAAGCCATGTCCAACCTGGAATTAATGGACATGCTGCACCTCAGAAAATCCAAATCCCATCGAGCTACACACTCGAGAGACTTGAACCTCAGCACTGAAATAAATAGGACATGCTGGAGGGACAGATTCATAACCCAGAGGCTCCCTTCACTCTGGAATAAAATCCCAGTCCAGGTTAGGTCGAGTCCCTCATTGACTCTCTTCAAGAGGAATCTTGATGAGTGGATGGGAGATCGTAGGTTTACCCCGGGTATCACTTCTGTGTCACTGTTAGACAGAGGCACAGTATACTACCCTTGAAAAAGGGCATAACAAATTTAATTTAAAATGGGTGGCAAAAGCCAAACACACTCTGGCTAGGCTTATAAATGTCCTAGGGCAGATAGCCTAGTATGAACCTATGAACCTATGAACCTATGTCCAGCCTTCACTAACAGTTGCAGTATGTCCCTTGCCCTATGCACATCTGCATATACATATAGATACGGACTGCTACCACATATGGAGGGTTCATAGTATGTAGAGTACCCTTCAGACACATCATTTGGATGCCAGCAAATACATCTCTGTTACATACCTTACCTTTGTATTTCTCACCTCTGTCTGTTGTACCTGTTGACGTTTTTTTTTTTTTTGTTGTTGGTTGGTGTCTCCAACTGCCTCTGTTTGTTTTTGTTTTGTTTGGTTGATGTCTCCAACTGCCTCTGTTTTTTTTTTATTCTGGTTGGTGTCTCCAACTGCCTCTGTTTTTTTTTTTTTTTTTTTTGGGTTGGTGTCTCCAACTGCCTCTGTTTTTTTTTTTTTTTTTTTTTATTATGGTTGGTGTCTCCAACTGCCTTTGTTTGTTTGTTTGTCTCTCGCTCTCTATCTCTCCAGTTGCTGCAATAATATTATTGCATGTGTGGACAGCAAGTACAGGCTGCTTTTGTAGGTATCTACATATGTGCATGTGATGGCCTCTGCACCCATTGGTGTCCACCATTTAGTAATTGCATGCAGCCTGCTGTGTGGTAATTGCAGTTCTCACTGTGATTTCAGGACACTGCTATAAAATGATAGGTTAGGTAAGCATAGGCCTTTCAGTTTAGCAAGGTGGGGACCATGCTTGTTTGCTGTGGACACTGTTGTGTCAGTCAGAAGGTTGGTATATGTCTCATATCTGAGGCTGGGTTGTAGCCAGTGAAATGCACGCTGTACTGATACCTGACTGTTGCTTCTTCCAGTACACTCTTCTCAGTGTGTAAGTTTACTCACACCTTCTAATGCTAACACTGGATACATGGGAGTATGTACTTTCTTATGGGATTAGGGAATTAACTGGCATACAACAGTAGTTATTCCTATGGCTTTACATTTACTCCTTGTAATGCATGTTATATGTCTTTATTGCAATGTATTCCTATGGCTTTCCTATTTTCCCTTTATATTCACTCCTTGTAATGCATGTTATATTTCTTTATTGCAATGTATTCCTGTGGCTTTCCTATTTTCCCTTTATATTCACTCCTCATAATGCATTTTATATTTCTTTCAGCACCAAGTTATTTTATATCTGCTGTGACTTATTGGTACATCATGCAGACTGGTGAGTCCAAGGTGTGGGGTTTGAGACTGACAAGGGTATTTTATTTTGCTGCTGAGCAGTACAAGGGCCTTGTCATACAGAGTGACTAAGGCACTTTTAAGCAGTTGTAAGCAGGTTTGTGTGGGTTTGCGCGACGCTTAGCGATGCTAAGCTACGCTTAGCTTAGCTTAGCTTATTGTATTTTAGCAATACTAAGCTAAGCTTAGCTTAGCTCATTTTATGTTAGCAATACTAAGCTAAGCTTGGCATAGCTTATCATATCTTAGAAATGCTAAGCTAAGCGCACACATGCGCACATTGGTGCAAACCTGCTTACTACTGTTTACAAGTGCTCACTCCTGCTTACCCCCGCGCTCATTTCTTTGACAGAAAAGTAAATGGGGAGGAATGTGGTGATAAAGGGTGCACAAAGAGGGGAAGACAGTAGGGAAACCAGCTCGGAATGTACACGATGGGTGTGGAGAAGGTCCATAGCTGCCCATTTCTTTACCAGCAACAGCTGTGCATATGCAATACATTAGGAGGGATATTTGAAACCTTCCACCCCTGAGAGAGGGGTGAGGACAACTAAGTATGTTGTATTACCAATTATGAATATCAGGCACATGCACTGTTTGTGAACTTCTATACTGTCATTAGTACGTTACTCACTTCTGAACAGTTTGTGGTTTGTTTGTGTTGACATTAGCACAGTCTGCTCAGGACAACTGGACATATTTCTGTACTGTGTATGCCTACCTACACCCTTGGTTTTGCCTGACTAGACGGGTATATAGTACCATTTGGTAGGGGTGCAGAACTGCAGAGTGCATTATTTATTATCGTCTGATGTTTATCCTACTGAACATGCAGAGTTGCTGTGTACCTGTAAGTCTATGAAGGCTTGTAGTCTGTCTGAGTAACTCCCACCTGTGGACATATCCAGATGGTAGACAGAGGTCAGCCTAGTATTCTTTGACTGTGCACCACAGCAGTCTTTTCAGCACCTGAACAATGGCATTGTCACAGGTGGTTGCTAGCAGTACATGGCTACATCCTTTGATATTTCTGTGTTGTACTTCTACATAAAGGCATGCTTGTGGGATTCATTCTACAGCTATTTGCAGAGTGTGTAACAGCAGACAAGCTGATATGCCTTTGTGTTTCTGACTCTTCCAGGCCTCAGATACTCTCACGTATATATTTGAACAGCCTCAGGGAAAGGTACATATAACTGGGTTACACTTGTGATATAGTTCAGACATTTTGCAGTTCAGACTTTGGGGGATTCAGAGCATATGCATTACTGCACATTTTCTGATGTGCAAGCGGTGTCTACTCTCACTTATTGACATTTGTCATTCAATGAGATTCAACACTTGTCTGCCTACTGTTAGTACATTTCACAAGGAGTCAGAGGGGCACAGCTAACATTTCTTTACAGATCAGGATCATCACTGTAGATCAGTCACTGTTGGGAGGTCTGGCCTGTGACCTATGCAAATATGCCAGTGTTTATCCTGCTCTGATACTGTGTGGGGTTTGTAAGCTGCTAATGTAACCTTATTCCCTACTAGCATGGCTGATTCTCTTTTCACAGTCATGTCATGCAATTCCACAACACCTGCTGGTTAAGGCCCACAGAACAAGATTTGTGTTATGCCATTCCTATTTTCCCTTTACATTCACTCATGGTAATGCATGATATATTGCTTTCAGCACTGAGTTATTGTGTATCTTCTGTGGTGTAGTGGTACTTCATCCAGACTGTTGTGTCCAAGGTCCCGGGTTTGAGAATGACAAGGGTATTTTATTTTGCTGCTGAGCAGCACAAGGGCCTTGTCATACAGAGTGACTATGGCACTTTTAAGCAGTTGTAAGCGGGTTTGCGTGGGTTTGCGTGACACTTAGCGATGCTTAGCTAAGCGCACACAAGCTCACACCCGTGCACCCCCGCTAGCTACTGCTTAAAAGTGCTTACTCCCGCTTACCCCGCGCTAATTTCTTTTAAAGAAAAGAAAATGGGGAGATAGGAAAGTGGTGCAAAAGGGGGCACAAGGAGGGAAAGACAGTAGGGAAACCAGCTCGGGATGTGCAGGATGGGTATAGGGAAGGTCCATAGCTGCCCATTTCTTTACCAGCAACAGCTGTGCATATGTATGAAATTTGGTGTGAAATGTGAAACCTTCCACCCCTTAGAGAGGGGTGAGGACAACAAAATATGTTGTACTGCCAATTAGAATTATCAGTTTACAAGTCCAGTGGACATGTCTGCGAATTGGGCAGCTATGTATGGGGCATAATTTTTTGTGGGCACAGATTGCCCTTTTTTTTAATTTTTTTTTCAGGTGAGAGTGGAATGTGAGGTAGAGGAAGTAGGTATATTTGGGGAGGTAGGTTGGGGAGGTAAACAGACAAGACAAACAAGATGCATACAGGGGCAGAGTTTGGCACATGGGGTGGCTGAACACAATTGACGGGAAAGGATGTTTGGAAATCGCAAGCCCATGAGCCCACAGATGGTAACAGTGGAACTGAGATCCCCACCCATGGGCAGTCACCACTGCACCTTCACAGCCCTGAGGGTGGCTGTGCTGGGGGCTGAGTAGGATGGGCAGGCTCACCCAAGAGACGCGCCACTCTCACCTCAAGCTGGCATAGTGGATCAGCGACTGAACACTGGATCTCCCTAGGCACCACAGCCCGGACCCTTCGAAGGGTGATGGGTGGCCCTTCTCCACCCACACTTGCACAGGGGGGACAAGCCCCATCCCCTGCAGCACTTCCACCCAAAGGTGGCACAGGACCAACGGAGGAGGGGAGCCCGGGCTGGGCACCAGAGCTGCTGGTACCAGGTGCACTCGCCAATTGAGGAGGGACAGGTGGGTCCGCTGGGACTGGCCTTGCCATACATTTTGTGATTAGGTGTTTTTAATTACAACATAAACAACAGCATTCCAGATTAGTTGTAACAGCATGCAGTAATATTCCCATTAATCCAACACACCAAGGTTCCAACAGTTGAACAGCAAGCTTAACACATGCATATATTGAACGACAGTGGATATTCCAGCAGCATGCAGGGATGTTTGGTAGCAACAGGCCACCATGAACGTGGTGTTTAAACAGGGCACATGCATCAACATCAATGCAAATATTTATAAAACAATAGGACATATGTCCCAACAAATATTTAAGGTTACACATACCCATTGAGGTGTGGAATTGCATGGTTTATGCACATATGGTAGGGTGTAGAAAAAACCTCAGTTAACATCTTATAATGACCTTTTAGTCTACACTACATTCCCAGTGACTGCAGTTGTATATCCCCTACCTGTATTATTGCACTTGCCACCATACAATAGGTTGTGTCATGGGTTTCGCTAGTTCAATATATGCCTGACCCATATCTGACATACTAACTGTCCAGGATTCAGGTGTTACTGCTACATATTTCTTGTTTGCATTTATATTTCTTTATCTACATATCTGGGATGTTTTCACATGACATTTTCACTTCGATTTGTGCAGAACCCTGCATTTCTTAACACACACTCACATTTCTGATGAATAATTACATGCTACATGTGTGCCAGGTTTACTTATTCATGCCAGCCAGTAACTGACTATTGTGGACTGTATATATGTTTCACAGCTACTAGCACTTCCATCACCCACTTTATGTGAGGCTGCATAACTCTGGGTTGCCAGCACATTTTCAAACAGTACTGTTTGCATAATGCAAGGGTACTACAACAGTTCAGACTCTGTGACACAGATACACTCTGGATTTTAGACCTTTATTAATGACATTGCACACTTTTCCACAGGCTCACTCCTTTATTTGTTTTAATGGTGTTTATGGCAGACATGTTCATGACATATTATACCTTTATTAATAGGTTAGAACAATCTTTTTTCAAGCTCACTCACTTATGTTATATGACAGTGCCTGCAGAGATATTATTCCAGACATATGTTACCTTTCTTAATGGGTTACTACACTCTTTTTCTGCCTCTCTGACATTTTTATCTGGCAGTACATGCAGAGGACTTATTCAGGTAATTCTATGGCTGTTTTATTGGACTACAACACATTCTTTCATGCTCTCAAAACATATTTTATATAACAATACATGCGGAATAATCACTAACCTGCCTGGTGGCGCAACCATAGCAGCCTATCAGCATAGGCTTGCTGATTCATAAAACGGTCACCTGCAGCTGTTAAGTAAATGAAGGGATATTGAAACATACCTATCCGTTATACATACTCCATTATTAACTCTTACATACTGCATTCCATGGCTACATACTCAGTTGTGGGGCGTCCTGCATCCCACGGGCCTCCTGTATCCACTGGTTCAGGCGGTCCTGCTTTCGTCTCTTCAGTTTGCATGGTGGTGACAGACCTGCCCACCAGTCCGGGGAACACCTGTGGCACTGATGAGGTCACGAGCTAACCGGTTCCAAGCCTCTGCCTTGTACTCCGTCCCTTGGAACTGGCCCTGCAGGAGTCTTGACTCGTGATGGTGGACAAGGAGCTAAACCATGTATTTGGACTCCTTGATGCCCCAACGTTGCGCTCGGAAGTGTGAACCCTCTCCTACACCTGCCATTCTGACTGCAAATGTGTGCTACAATCAGTTATGGCGAGTATTCCCGCCTATAGGGTTAAAATATGCCGCATTTCCCACACTTTTTTGTGGTTGGCCATTTTGTAAACTTCTCAGCTGACTGCAGATCTGCTTAGTAATGGTTAAACTACCATTTGTAAGTATATGAATGTTAATAGTGGCTGCTTGCCCTATGTTGTCATGGCTTAGTGGTTCTGTACTTTGATTATGATGCACAGGGTCCTGGGTTCAAACATTGTCATTCTTTTATTTTATTACTTTCTAGACAGGCTAGGGGATGTGGCTGTGTTTAAGCAACTTAGCTCTATGTTGTTCCCTGGTGCCCTACAGTGCCCTGGTTGGCACTGTGCACACGTCCATGCAAACACATTGCTCTGGGTAAAGTGTTATTAAACTATGGGCAACTCTGTTTAGCTGGATAAAGCACTATTAAACTATGGGCAACTCTGTTTAGCTGGGTAAAGCGCTATTAAACTATAGGCAACTCTGTTTAGCTTGGTAAAGCGCTATTAAACTATGGGCAACTCTGTTTAGCTGGATAAAGCGCTATTAAGCTATGGGCACCTAATTTAGCTGTGTAAAACGTTGCTTAACACAAGGCTATCTGGCTCCTTTAAAAATATATATTTTGTTCACTGATACATTGGCCATGTCACTGCTTTTAATAAGATTTTAATCATATATGTCTGGTATTATTTAAAATACTGATTTAAAACATAAATAAGAAGGGGAGTGGTGAGACTCAAACCATGAATGCTTTCCTTTTGTGCATACGCTCTACCATTACGCTATTGCAATTTGGTGTGATTTGCATAAACATTCTTTCTTATGCTCTTCCATGTCAGAATTGCTAACTCTAGCTAAGCAATGGGCACACCTGCACACACACGCGCAAATACGGGCAGCTATATTGTGGATTTAAAAAAATATATATAATTATTTACTTTATATATGTGTGATGAAGGTTTACAGTGTCAGGGAGTGTGGTGTTGGGTGCAAGTACATTTGAGCGAACTCGCTCTTGTGTGTTGACATTTTGCTTTTTATAACCTTGCAGGGGTGTGCACATTTAGACTGCTTGGCAGTCGGACATGCCCCCTGCTTTCCTACTCAGTCCGTGTAAGAGTTACAGTTGAGTCAGCATGCCCTCATGAATATTCATGGCACGCTGACTTCAAACTGTTCAACTGCAGCCTCTGAGTAAGACTTATTAAGTCTTACACGGTGGATTAGTGAATCTGGGGGAAAGTCTTCTAAAATATAATATAAATGTATTATAATAAAGCATTAAACCAATTTTCATATTATATTATATATTGTTTTTCATGTGATTATTTTAAGTAATTTGTAAGTATTGTTGGAGCTTTTCTCCCTGGGCCTCTGGTGAAAATGAGCATTTGAACCCAGTTATATTTTTCTGGTAAGCAAATGTTAATAAATTAATTAATAATAAATAAATAAAGGAAACTCTGGATTTCCTATTCACTTAGGAATGTGGGACTCTGAGGTTTGTAAAGATAATCCAAGGAACTCAGAAAGCCTCAAGTGTAGTGTCAGAGGTTTTATAAAACCTAACCCTTTAGCTTAAAGACCATATCTTTACATGTCTCATTCTTAGGGCTCAGGGTCTCAGTAATGCTAAAGTATTTTTATAATATTTAAGCAAACAATTCTATTTTTAAACTAACATTTTATCCAAAATAGTCTAGATCTCAGTTTGACCTTCTTTATATTTTGCTTCATTGCTGTTTGTCCCTTGCTTCTTTATAGTGAAGTTCCTGAAGCAGCTGACATCATTTAGATTTTTTTTTATTCAGACCAGTAAAACCATTTAAATGATTAACTCTGTAAATGCACATTACTAGGTTTTCTATCACTCCTAATAATCTAGTTAATTGGCAGACCAATTTTACTACAGGCTTCTCTCTGCTCCTTGAACTACATCCAAAAATCTCCATATCACAATAAATATAACTAAAGCACTTCATTTATTTTAAGATGTGGTATCACAAGAGAATCAATCTTCAACAGATGGAGATCATGATCAGATCTCATTATCAGTGTTAAATGTTGAACTTTAACCAAAAATAAATGCTCTGTAGGCGTTATGGCCCTTAATACATTCAGTATACCTAGGACTTGTATGTATAGTTATTCCCTCTTGTATCCAATATCAGAAAGGCATCAGACAAGCTCCATACCTTGGAGCTTTGGTATCTCCATCAGATAATCCTCACTAGCTAAACCAGATGCTCTTGCTTTTCTAAATGAATGGGAATTTTAGCCTTCTGATGTGATGCCCTGGTTAATTAAAGCTTTTTTGAGCATGATAATGGTATCTGAAGGTGACATGGGCTATCCATTGGGTTGCCAGAATAGTAGCTCTTGCACCGCTACTTCTCCTGAGATTTTTTTTTAATTGACATTGCCCAGTATACCAAACAAGAAGTCAACATTTCAGTCTTTTTGCAAGGTGATTTGCTGGAACAACCTGTCTGGTCCATTTTGGATTTTTTTAACCAAATTAAAACATACATATTTGTTAGCCCAACATCTGACGAATGATAAGACTGCAGTAATTCATTAATTCTGAAAGCCCCATCATAAAGCCTTAGAAATAATGCTGTCCATAGTACTAGTGAATGGAAATCCCCTAACTGATTCCTTTACCCTTTTATTACCAATGATAGCAGCTGAGCCTCTATGGGTTTTGTAAAGCCTCTTCAACTGGTCTTCATGTGAGATCACCCTTTCACTAATATATTGACAACCCCATATTGTCCCATATTGTGCCAAACTAGACAGGCCCAAGCAATACTTTAAACAACCTAGTACATACATTTGGATATAGAGGGAACTGGGGAGTCTTTCAGTGCACATCTGTGTAAGATGAAGTAGATCATGCAATCCAGAGACCCAAGCCTGATGACAGCTGACTGGTTCAAATAAAATCTTCTAAACTTAACCAAAGATGAAGTGTAAGCTCTCCTGGTATTTGGAAACCATGAACTGACTCGTAATGTCAACATTGTTCTTCTCCTAGGAGCCATGTTTGCAGTGGAACCAGTGTGGGACAGCAATGAGCCCCAGATGCCAAAGTTGGAAACCTGGAAAACTTGAGATGAGAAAGCTATGCTGTTTCTAATACTTGGTAAGTGCTTAGCAGAAAAACTAACACTGATTTTCAATTATATTAAAACTGGTTGCCTCAAAGCTGACTTAACTCATTGAAAATGGGAAGACATTCTTAGAAGGATCTGCACAAGAGCTTGGTTATCAGAATGAAACATACTTTTTTATCCTTAAGATGATTTTGCCAAATTTACACTGCAACCCAGATTGAGGGGATTTCCAAAAATGTGATGTCTGTTCTGAAGGACTCTGCCCAAGAAGCCTGGCATCCTACTGAGAAACATTTGACTTTAAAAGAGCCACCCATTCCCATGCAGCTGAATGTTCCTCTTGATGAGATTACTCTACCTGCAACATTAAGATAACCCATGAGTGACATGATCTGACTTACTATGATGTTTGACCCACCCAGAGAATCCTTCCAGTCTGAATTCATCTGCTGTATTTTGTCATCAGACAGCTTAAATGACTGATAGCCTACATCAATTTCTAGCCTTAAGAATGTGATGTAGCATGCAGGACTTTCCATCTTGTCCTCAGCCAATGGGACCCCAAGGTTATTTCATAGCTCAGTGAAGATATAATTGCCTGACCTAGTGCCCTGTCATCAGTGATGAGAAAATCATTGCAGTCATGTATTGCCACTTTCTTTGTAGCCTTTTATTGTCAGCACAAGTGTAAAGCTGTGCTGAATGATTGAAAAATTGCACAAGTGGCAGGACAATTCATTGGTGAAGCTGTGTCAAAATACAACTGAACTCTGAAGAGCAACCATAGCCTTAGCCAATCCTGTTCCTGGATGGTTAACAAGCAAAATGCCAAAAACATAATAATGATGTTGGCAAGGCTCTTTAATAAATATTCTAATATTGAGCACTCCCTGTAACTAAATGAGCTAATAATATGTGTCCTCCTTGCATTTAAAATGTATAATACCAATATCTCCTTTGTAGAAAATCATAAAGGATGCCCTGAACATTTTATTTTATTTAACCCTTAAACCTATTCTTGATGTCATGAATTGAATTATCCATCTACCTTGAGAAAATAATTGTTGTAATATGAAATTCTAATTTTCTTTTTTATTTGTATTCCTATCCTTCAATAAACTAGGTGGGTGAATTGTTGGTGTCTAAAAAGTTAATAAAAGAAGCTAAATCTTCTATTTGTAAAATGGCAGTCAAAATTCAAAAAATATGTTATCTCATGTCTCTCAGTTGGGATTTCTTATGTTAGTTTTGTGGTACTAAAAATCTAAAGGAACTCCAGGGGATGGCAGATCTTTGTCTCAATCTGGGTCTTATTCAATTTCTTATGTTATAACCTACTCTCTTTCCACCTCAAAAAAGAGCCACTGTTGATCACTAATAAAAAGTGGGCTAGCTCCCGTATCAAGGTGGAGAATCAGACTGGTGAAGGCTCATGAGTCAAGAAAGTAAGGTTACAAAGAGCCAAGTGTCACTAGAGGCTCTCAATTTGTTGATATGCAGACTTAAGAAGAAGACTGCAGACTGGTGCTGATTGTGCTGAAGTTTTAAACAGAGATGTTTCTATGGGGGTGTTCTGTATGTTTAAATTTGAATTTTGGCAGAATGTGCTCTATTGAAAGAAGTTTGTGCTGAAAAATCTTGTGATTTAAGTACTTATGCAAGCATTTATTGCAATTGAATTTAGTTGAGAGATTTTGGTGCTTTTATAAAAGATGATGCATAGATTTTAGGACTAGGAATCCATAATTTCCAGACAATTGAGTTGATTTTTTTTTTTTTTAGAAAAAGACAGTAATTTGGATAATGAAACCTAGTAATTTCTTAATGGATAAGAATTCTTTTAAGTCCTTTCATTTTTAATGAAGTTTGTGAATTTTCATTTTATTTTGGTGAAGCAAACTAAGTATGATTGTATTTGTTTTATATGTTTCTTTTGATATTTGTTTTAATGCTTGAAGTATTTTAAATTGTCGTATATTTGTATTTCTGCTGTATGTTGGGTTGACTACATCATTGTATTTCTAAGGTATAAAACTTTTAGGCCCCTGTGGGATTATTATAGGTACTTGTATACATGCATTTTGTATGTCATCAAAAACACCTATATGCAAAAGAAACAATATTTGTTTATAATCTACAGTGGCAAATCACAGTATTTCAACACTGAACAAACAAATCACAAATTACTTGTAAACAAATTACCATTTGAAAATGAATCATTGTAAGGTATCTAAATATTTTTAGATAACAGCACTATCACTGTAGAGAAACTATTCAACACTTAGGAATAACCTATAAGAAAGTATACTACTATTATTATTATTATATTTTTTATTAAATTATTATAATTATATTTATTATTATTATTATTATTACATGTATATATCAAACAAACTTATGATTATTATTATTATTATTATTATTATTATTATTATTATTACTATTATTATTATTATTATTATTATTTATTGTATATTTTGTAACTCCTTCTTGTATTAAGACAACTGATGTAACCAACATGTATCTTATTTTTTGTAATTTTTAGGAATACAGAACTAAATATTTATTTATTAATATTTTTTTTTTATTAACTTATTTATGGTTTTTATTTTAATTAGGCTGTTTTTGCTTTAATTGAATCTTGATCATCATTTTTTTCCAAAATGATTGTTGTTCATTTATTTATTATTTTTATTTATTGACAGCAAATCATTGAAAAATTCCAATTTACATGAAAACCATTGTCAAAAAATTACTGGAAACCACATTGAAATAATTATTTAACAAATAAAATAATAATGAAAGATGTAAAAACAGGAAATATATATAGTTTGAAGAATTACAAATTAGTAAGAATATTAGAAAAGTATATTAGAGTATAGTAGGAGTATTTGAGTTTAAACTAACAGCTATTATAGCTAAGGAAAAGGAATATACATATAGAGAATAAGTAGTTAGTAGTTAAAAATAGAAAAGTATAGCTAGAAATTTTATATATGTAGTTATAGGTGGCATGTATTTACAGCAGCATTAAAAGTAGAAAGTGACAGAGAAGAGAAAATGTGTTAAGATAGTTGTGTAGATGTGTGGACTAGGACACTAAAGATTAGGGATAATTCATATGGTGTAACAGTATGACATACACACAAGCATATTTGCTATATGAAACAGTTTTGCTAGATTAAGGAGGCTGTGGATGTGTGTTGCGTGTGCAGCTGGGGTTATCAGTGAGGTGTTGTTTTAGTTTTCTTTTGAAGGAGATTATGTTGTATAATTCTGTAACTGATGATGGGAGGGTATTCCACATCTTAGTTATGGAATGGGAATAGTGGCAGCTACCTGCTCTTTTATTAGGTTTTGATTCATTAAGTAGGTGTTTGTTGTTAGAGCATAGATCTTTGGATGGGACGTAAGGTTCAATGATATTTTTTCATGGAAGGGCAACACTCGGGTTTATAAATGAGTTTATGGGCAAAGGTAAGTTGTGTGAAATGAAGGTAATGTGCAAATACTATCCAGTTTAGTTCTCTAGTGGCTTGGCAATGGTGGGTGCAATTTGATTGGGCTGATGTGAATTTTGCAGTCTTATAATAACAGAACTGCAGTTTGTGTTGCAAAGAGTTGTGGAGATTGGTGAAGATAGGAGACTCATATAGTAAGGTTGGAAGGAGAATACTTTTTGAAAGTTTTATTCGGATGGATTTTTCTATTGTTTGTTTCTGTAAAGTTTGTCTAATTTGAAGTGAGTCTTTTTTATTGCATTATTAATATGCAAGTCAAAGCTAAGTTTACTGTCAATAGTAACCCCTAGTAGTTTGGCCTGATTTACTAACTCTATTTGGGTTTTGTTTATGGAAAATATAGTAAAGTCTGTGGGAACAGGTTTAGATGAAAAGATGAGTAGTTTAGATTTATTAGGGTTCAGTAAAAGCTGTGATTGGTTTAGCAAGAGTTCTACGGATGTAAAGGCCTTTTGTGTTAACTTTTGGAGGTCAGAGAAGTTATTGGAGGTACAGATTATGGTTGAATCGTCTGCATATTGTATGGAAGTGCAGTCAGGCGGAACTTTATGTAGGTCATTTATAAAAATGTTGAATAGTAGGGGTCTTAAGATTGACCCCTAGGGCACTCCTATGTTATTTTGGAGAAAGTTAGAGAGAGCAACAACAATAAAAGTTCCAGAATGCAAAAGAAAATCACTGATAACCAAAAATAATGCACCCAATGACCATCAACAAGAACTCCACTTTATTAGAATGAAACACCATCAAAATCCATTAATTGTTAAGTGCTTTCATCATAGACAATGACTTCATCAGAACAAGATAAAATTCTCATACTAAAAATGCCTGTATATATCCTATGAGTTAACACATGATTGGCTACTAGGTTAAATAGATCAATTAAGCAATAAAACTCTCTTAAAAGCACAGTCTCAAATATATAGGAAATGTATATAGGAACAATCTTTGATAAATCATTAGTATTAAAAATGTAAAACATTTTTGGTATTCTAAATATCATATAAATGTAAATAAAAAATATAGGTATGTATATGTAAAATGTTTAAAAAATAGATAAAGCATTTTACATTTTTTAAGCAGTGGACAAAAATTAATTTAATAATACCTAGTTGGTCTAATGACCCCATTCCTTGATTTGGGTTCTGTCCTTAAGAGCTGGTACTATAGAAACATTGTCGTTTAGCCCTGGGGGGAAGTTAGCAGCAAGCCTAAGTTGCCATACAAGTTCCTTTCTGCTAAGCTTGTTCTTTCAGTCTCCCCCCTAGGTTCGATATCGATAGTGTCTAGTATGCCAAACTTAAAACCATGGAAATTTGAACAACTTTGGGAATGCCTATACAATGCATTAGTTTCTTTCTTGTTTTTTTAATTTGTATAAATGTTTGTAAATCCTACGTCTAAAGGATCTTTCCAACATAATATGCCAGACAAGTGTCATACATTGCCAAGTACACTAACCTCTGAGTTCTACAATTTCCATTCCTAAAAGTGATGTTAGTCATTAGTCTGTCACTCAACATAGTAACAGTTTCCCTAAAAATGAAACTACACTGTAAACAACTGCCACAACTTGTAGCGCCTTTAACATTCTCATTTCCACTACAATTTATAGGTGTTTCAACCAATTTCTTAAGATTCATTCCCACTTTGTTAGTGAAAAAAGGTTGATCACCCAAGGTATGGTAAATATCCTGATTAGTCCTAAAGATACTCCAATTTTTTCCGCAAAATGGCCTTAATGTTTTTAGATAGTATACTGTGTTGTACTGTACATGCTCTTGTATATGCCACAGATCCAATATGGGACTGAGAATTACTCATATGTAATTTTAAGAGGTACCCTGCCCCCAAAAGGGGTTTGTACTTCGTACCCCATTCATGATAAGCTCCATCCAAAATTGGCTCCACCATTCCTTGATGATACCCCCTTTGCACAAATATATTCATCAGAGTATCAAATTATTTTTTAACATTAATCAATTCAGAGGTCATTCGGGCAATACGTATGGCCTGTCCTTTAATAATGCTTTTCTTTTGCGACAAAGGGTGATGGCTAGAAAAATATAGGTAGGAGTTACAAAACGTAATCTTACAGAAAACCTTGGATGTAAAACCATGAGTGTCCATACCTTTCAAGTAACCCTGCCTTTCAGGGTTATCCTTGATTATTGCCATCTTTTATAGAAAAGGTGGTGAATAACTCCTATAAACAAAGACCATAATTGGAGTTAAAAATAGCCTTACTTCAGAAACTCTAAATTAATTCATATTCTCTCATTTTGGCACTTACCCAGGTTACACACAAAGGAAACCAACGGCCTGTAAACTCCCAAAGGAAATCCAACAGCAAACTCTGGAAAACAGGAAAAAACTCTGGCAAAACTGACTTTCCTTTTTTCCAGTTTTTTCCTGTTTTCCAGTTTTTAGCTTTCAGTTGTTCGCTCATTGGATTTATCTGCTTGTATAGCTGCTTACTTTGGGTGTACTCCAGCTGAGTTTGCTGTTGGATTTCCTTTGGGAGTTTACAGGCCGTTGGTTTCCTTTGTGTGTTTCCTGAAGTTTGTTTCGTGTTTTTACTTACCCAGGTTAATTGTATTCTAATTTTAAAAATACTCCTGAGTGTCCCTGATTATTTCTGCATTTTACCCTGATACTGATGAGATTTTCCTCTGATTGGTTGAGACCTATGTCTGTTCCTTTGTAAAGGAATTAAAAATGTGAGAAGAAATGCTAACGATAGCACAGTTATATCTATAATCACACACATTAGGATAAATAAAAGTAATTGAATAAACCTTTATACAAAATTCTTCAACCTTTTATATTTTTTAAATTTATTTGCATCTGTGACAACCCTCCACTGGACCAGTAATCAAGAAGCCATAATCCTCACTACTGGCACCTGTGGGCGGATGTTCACTGGGTGCATTACAAGAATACATGCAGTATTTCTAGATACAGCTCTCTACATCATGTGCAATTTCCCTTAAGAGCACACAGAGACCACATTCAGTTTGGGGCTGGTTTCTCCCTCTTTCTCCAAATCCTCAGTAAGACTTCCCACTGGCACAGCTAAGCAGTTGAGATCTTAGCTGAGTGACCAAGCCAAGACCTCCTGCATGCTTTCTGTCCAACCAGTTCTTCTTGTCACTACCCAAGTAGCTGACACACACACACACACACACACACACACACACACACACACACACACACACACACACACACACACACACACACACACACACACACACACACACACACACACACACACACACACACACACACACACACTTTGAGGTTTGATTTACATACACTCACATACACACACCTGGGAATGGCTCTCACTGGCTATGCCCCCTTCTGCCAAGACAATAAGGTAGTTTTCACTGCTACCACTCACTCCTGCCAGCTACCTTAATGGTCTTCCAAGGGTACCCAATATACTGAGTAATATTAATACAAATGGTAGTTTGACCAAGAGCAAGTCTATTAGGAGTGATCTGCACAGTGTCACTAAATAAATCTGCAAGTATTCTCAAAACTTAAATATTGCTACACAGATCAGCCACAATGAAAGGTTTAAATATATTTAATAATAAATAATAAAAAAAACACAATGCTAAATATATATTCACAGTGACATCAGAGTTCAAAACTACAGAAAATATTTAAAATAACATTGCAGTACAGGCTCACACAAATAAAGAAAAACATCTAAACTAAGCTTCAGTATATTTCTCTTTTCAAAACAGGTTTATTGTTTTAACATACAAGGGAAATATCATAACAATTTTATACAAGTAATTAAAAATAGATATGATTATAACATTCAACAAAACAACTAAAGTATTTACAAAGACATCCACTACAATCAGATCAATTAATTAAATTAAAATACCATGCTATTGAAATTAGGATTTTTTTAACAAATTTTGTAAATTATCCCATACAATATAATAATATGTTTTTCTAGTTGTTCTTGACCTAATTGTGTTTATTTCCATATGGCACACTATATTCATAACATTTTTAAATTCATTGAACGAAGGAGGTGTATCTGAAATCCAATTTCTGGTTATTATTTTCCTAGCCACTGCTAGAATAGACCATAACAAGGAAGCTTAACCTTTTTAACACTTTGAGGTACAGGTGTGCTGAATAATATAATAGATTTAGAAATAATGAAATTATCTGTAAAAAGAGCCTGCAAAAATTCATTAATTGACTTCCAGTATTCTTTCAATTTTATACAGTCATAAAACATATGAGCCCAGTCAGCATTAATTTCTACATTACATCTCTTACATAGATTATCTTTATTATTTATTTTATTCATCATCAAAGGTGTATAAAAGATCTATGTAAAATTTCCATGTATAAAGTCTCCAGACAATGGAAGACGTAGTTCTATAGGCAGATTCCAATATATATTGTTTATCTTGTTGATTTGGTGGGTCCCCATTAATAGAAGTGAAATAATTCCAGTATGTATCTACACTGTAAACAGTTTCATGTCTGATAATTTTATGTATGTATGAAAGTTTACCTTTATCAGAAACTTTATGTTGTAAATTTAATATCAAGTAATCAATCAGTGTTGGAATAGATTCTTTAACTGTTATAGACATTAGATCTATTTTATTAATGAGATGTTGTCTAAAGGTCTGAACCTCTAACCAGCAAGTTTCTCTTAGATCAAATTCTTGTTTTAAGAAATCTAGATTTTTAACTTTATTATCAGATATCAACTGATACCAGTACTTTAGATCATTATCTATAGCTAAATGAGTTCCTTCAGAAGTAGATGACAAAAGCATACCCTGAGTATACATTATAGGAATATAATAAAATTCCATTCCCTATACTTAGGGTGCATGAATATAAAGTTACGATAGCTAATAATAATATTTAATGGGTAACAAACCATATGTTTAGGTGTAATAGGTGAAGTACAAAATTCCTTTAGTAACCATAACATGGAGTTATTTACAATCATATTTTTATGTGTTAAGGAGATTTTCATGAAGTGCATACTAATTAGCTCCCTATAATCTTTCCATTTTGCAACATATGACTTATCTATTAATAAAGTAATAACTTTTACAATAGAAGAGATAGTATATAAATTAAAGTCTGGAAAAGAAATACCCCCTTGAGACCAGCTATTAGTATGTTTCTTTAATGCAATCCTAGGTCTATTAGGTGCCCATAGGAAATTTAACATTAGTGTATTCAGTTTCTTGATAATTATTTTTGTAGGTAGAAGTATTATTGATTGTATTAAGTATAAAATCTTGGGGAATATTATCATTTTAATAATTGTAAGTCTCTCCTCCATAGTAAAAACATATTATTCCAGGTATTAAAAAGATTTTGTATATTAAGAAAACAGGTATTATAATTATTATATATAATAGATTTAATATCTTTAGATAGTATTATACCTAAAGAAGTTATCTGACCTGAATTGGGTACATATTTAGTAAAATCACTAATGAGAATATTTTTTCGTGTATATATAGGTAGTATTTTAGTTTTTTCTTCATTGAATATTAAACCAGAAATACTTTTAAAATTCATCATTTTATCAAATAGAGACTGCATAGAGGAATTAGATCCTGCTGATGTAATTAGAACATCATCTGCAAAAATTTGAATTTTGGATGTTGTATTTTCATCTATTTCAAAACCCTCTATGTCAGTACTGTTTCTGATCAAATTAGCCCAAGGCTCCATTACTAAAGTGAATAATAGTGGAGAAAGTGGACATCCTTGTTTTGTACCTTGAAAAATGGGTATTTTTTGTGAAACATATGTTCCTACCTTAATATAAGCCAATGTTCCTTTGTATAAATGCTCAATTAGATTTACAAATGCATCTGAGAAGTTTGTGCACTTCAGTAAGGTAAACAGATAGTCCCAACTTACTGAATCAAATGCTGAACTTATATCAAGACTAATAAGTGTTAAATCTTTCTTTTTCCTATTTGCAAAATCAATTAATGTTAAAGTTCTTCTTATATTATCAAAAGTATTTCTATTTACAATGAAGCCTGTCTGATCTATATCTATAATGCCGGGGATGATTGTCTTCAATCTATTAGCAAAAATACTCATAAACATTTTATAATCAACATTAAGTAATGAGATGGGCCGATATGAATTACATCTAGTTGGATCTTTATTAGGTTTTAAAATTGGCGAAATAAATGTATATTGCCAAGATGGGGGGGGGGTTATTAACTCAATTTGGGCCAAAATAAAAACCTTATGTATTAATGAATATGTACTTTTAGAAAGGATTTTATATATCTCTGGTATAATACCATCATTACCCATTGCTTTGTATGATTTAAGCTTATTTATTTGTGTAATAACCTCTGTATATGAAATACTTTTGTCCAATAGTTTAATCTGTTGTTTATTAAGCTTTTTATTCATGTTTGTGGTTATAAACTCCTTTATTTTATCTTTAGGTTCCATGTTAATGTTATTATGGTTAATTTTGTGAAAGTGATTTCTAAATTCATCTAGTATTTCTGGTATACTAGAAACATTCTTCTTTTTCCTTAGAGAAAATATTTCTTTGATATGGTTTTGTTTATTCAACCTTTTTGTTTTATTTTTAAGTCTATGTAAGTATTTGGGGCTTATTGAATAAGACAAAAACTTGTATTCTCTAAAGTTATTTTAACTTTATGAGTTAAAATTTCTTTGTATTTCTCATTTAGTTTGTTTATTTCTTCAATAACTTTCTTGTCCATAATATTTTCTTTATTATTATGTTTATAAGAGTCTAATTTACTTTGATTATCTAACAATTCCTTATCCCAAGATTTCCTTTTATTATTATACCATCTGATACTTTGTCCATATAGATATGATTTTAAGGCATCCCAAACATAGACAATGGAGACTTCAGGAGTATTATTTATGTCTAAAAAATGTTTTACTTCTGAAAGTATATATTCTTTATAGTCTTTTAGTTGAGTTAAGTATGCTGGTATCCTTTTGATCTGAACATTATGAGTTGAGTATTTTTTATCATGAATTCAAAAACAATTGAATTATGATCAGATATAGGACATGAAATGATTTTGGAATTAATTAAATCTGTTACCATCTGGTTAGAAATAAAGACCCTATCTATTTTTGAATACGTTTTGTATCTGTTAGAAAAAAAGGTGTATGGTAATGATTTTGAATCTATCTGATTATTAATATCATTCAAATGATAAGAATTAGCAAAATCATTTAAATGTTTTGCATTAGATGTAATTCTTCTTTTTCCTATAGTGGTAGTATCACTTTCATGTAGTATACAATTAAAGTCACCAGCTAAAATAATATCTCCTATAGAGAATGATATGATCTTAACAAGATGATGTTTCACTGTATTAATACCAATTCCAGGTATCCAATATACATTAATTAAAGTGTAAGTCTTCCCATTAATTTGTATTGTAACCATACAAAACATTCCTTTGTCATCCTGATGAGACTTAATGGTTTTAGGAATGGGCATACTTTTATTCCATAAAATAGCCACTCCTCTTTTTTTCAGAGTGTGCTCTGAACTAACCAATACTGTATATTTGTTTGTGGCTAGTTTATCAATATCTTTTTTCAAGAGATGGGTTTCTTGCAGGAAGACTAAGTTGGCCTTATGTAAATTAATGTATCTTATTAGGCTTGCCCTTTTACACGGATTATTCAATCCATTAATGTTTAAAGAAATTCCTTTTAAAGATGTCATTTGGCATTTTTAAAACTTAAGAATCTTATGATCAAAATAACAAATAACAACATAAGTAATGTTACATCTCCTCCTTTAGGTGTACCTTTAAATATAGCTGTATTTATTGAATCTCTTATGGGATTTTGTATAGGATTCAATTTTGTTTGTAGTGACAATGAGTGTACAAAATATATTGTGGATGTCAAAACTATATACATATAACAATGAACAAGTGAAAATAATGTAAGGATTAAACCTTGCATCCAGCCTGGAGTGAAAAACTCCAACTTAGAGTAGTATTTACCACTCAAGTTAACCCCCTACCCTAAGCAGCAGTACCTCAGCTACCACCTTATCAATTTAATACTGGTTATATTTAACTTAAATTAACAGCTTTCAATTCAATTATCTAGCAAGACAAGACTACACATTTGATAAAACAGCATCATATAAACTAAAATAAACTTTTTTTTAAAAACTATTCATACTACTATATACATCTATGTAATATAATACACTTGTATTCAAATAGCATTCAAATAATCTTGATATTAGGAACCAAGAGGAGAGAGAGAAATAAAAGATGTGAAAGAGGGAGATAGAGTGAAAGAATGAGGGAGAGAGAGAGAAAAAAAAAAGGAAGGCATATTAACATATTAATTTATTCAAAGTATGTAAAATAAGCTCTAACATTCATTTAAATCAAAAACTTTGGCTAATATAGCTCAGACATTACATATATTAAGATGCATCTATTTTCTGTCATGTAAATGCAGTCAACAGCTTCCAAAAAAAAACCTTGAATTGCTTGTATATGAACATTTTACTCATACTCATTATTGTCAATAGAATAAAATATTATATTTATAGAAATTGTTATAAATCATACTGCATAGTTATGCAAATTCTCAGAAACACTTGCATTATTGTAAAAAAAGCCATCTGTATCTTGTATGTCTATACTACTGCTTTAAAATATATCACATGACAATTTCTTCCAGAATAGAGTTATAAAGTTATTTATGCTTGTCAATCAGATGAATTAAATGAGTTATAGTAATGTATATGTTTGGAACATAAGTTTTTAACACAGATTAGTATGCTGCAGTCACGTAGATTTTCAAAAACACTTGAATAAATGTTTCATTTTCTATGCCTTCTAAAATAAGACATTTACTTACTACAAGAAACTGCATCATTTAAAATCATTATAACTGACATATTTTATGAATTATAACATAGATATTTAAGTAATTATATAAAATAACTCAGATTTAAATGTTAAAGAGTTCATTTTCCTTCACATAGTCTCATTTGCATCAGTTCTACTTCCTGGTAGAGTGTTCTTCCTGAATCTGCGATGTGTCAGTGTGATATCTGGGTCAAAGGTCAGACTGACTGCTTTCAGCTTCTCTGTGAGAATTCTGAGAGTTGAAGCTTTTAAAACAACTTGAGGACACTGTTCATGAGGTAGCCCACATCCCAGATTGTCTCCCTTAACATTTTGGTGGGAAACTTGTTAAGAACTAGTGACAAAGATTCATTTAGCTGTGTAAATGCATCTAAACATGACAAAACCTTCACAATGTATTTTACAGGTTATTACAGCCTCTATGTAAGTGAAATTAAGCCCAAAGTTATTAATAAGTAATAAAACTCAATATTTTTGTCCCAACACAATTTTTATGCAAATCTTATTATTTACTGTGTCTATATGATCAAAAGCATTTCTATATATTAATATGAAAAAAAAATAAAGAGAAAGAATAAAGAAAAGAAAAAGAGAGGAGAAAATAAAAGACTGTAAAGCAGAAATAAAAAAAAAATGTAAGAGAAAGCTATAAGAAGTATATACAATGGAATATTACTTACTGTTTATATTAATAGAGTTAAAAATACAACATATTATTTACTATTATTTAGTTCTAATTATTATTAGTTAAAGCATGACAGATTATTTACAAACAAGCATAAGCAGTATAATCAAGAAAGTATAATTAGGAATAGCATTTGAAGAACATATAAACTTTTTACAAGGAATAAATATGTTATTATTCCATTTATCATATTTTCATTACTCTTCTCTCCCTGCCCCCCCCCCTTTACCCACTACATAATCTAAATAGAATGTCATTGTTTAAACAAAGAAAAGAAGAAAAGGAGAAAAAAAAAAGAAAAAAAAATGTATCAAATTACTGACCTTACTTCTCTTTTTCAGAGAGAAACAAATTGAATAATAGCTTGTTATTAGTTCCTCAGATATTTTGACTGGTTATGAAACAAAACATTTCTTTGCACACAGAGAATAACTTTGATTAAATCTTTTTCAGAATATTTGTGGCTTTCTGGAAATGCAGGAACTATATTTAAAAAGATTAATAATGAAGTAAAATGATGAGAGAAAAAAAGAAAAAAACACATAGAACAAATCATTTGTTTTTTAGTCTCTTCTTCTTCTCTGAAGTCTTCCACGAAGTTTCAGTTGCCAGTCTCTTTAATGAAGGACTAGCCCATTCCATTTCCTCTATTTTATCCAAAATTTTTTGATAAACAGTAAAGCAGAGTCTAAGTCATCAAAATTTTAGGACCATCAGGAAGGAAGATTTTTAGCTTGGCAGGAAACAGAAGGTATGTTTTAAACTGTGCTTTTTAAGCTCCCTTATTAGTGGCAGAAAAACTTTTCTTTTAGCTATTACCAAGGAAGAATAGTCATTGTCAAAATGCACAGTTGTCTCATTAATCTTAACAGGAGCTTTAGCCCAAGCAGATTTAAGAACCATCTCTTTATCAAAAGATGATAGAAATCTAACTATCACTGATCTAGGATAGTTTTTGTTAGAGTTAGTATTAGCTATAGATCTATGTGCTCTTTCGATACCAAAAGAGAATGCTTCTGGTAAGTCTAAAGTTTTAGGGAGCCATGTTGTTAAAAAAGAAGTAATATTGTTACCTTCAATATTTTCTGGCAGTCCAAAAACTTAATGTTATTGCGCCTAGATCTATTTTCCAGGTCATCCAGCTTTGTTTGTAAATGTGTATTTTGTTTCAGCAGAAACTCAATGTTGATTTCCTCTTCTTGGATTCAATTTTCCATGTCATTCACAGCTTCTTCTATGCCTGTCATCTGGATCTTCTGTTGTTGCAGGTCTATATGTAACAAGTCTATTTGTTTTGTAGTTTTTTCTATGAAGGTATCAATTTCAGTATCCATTTTATCCATCTTAGCAGTAAGTTGCTGGATTATAGTTATCAGAGACTGAAGTTCTTTCTTGATGCTGGAGTCTTGAGAATTTGTCTTACTGGAACTCATTTCAGACTGATAAACTGACAGGAAAATTTCCAAAGTGATTTCTGACAGGAATATTGTTAAAATGTCCTTTCTTTTTTAGATATAGTTCAAGAACTATATAAAACAAATATATTTAGAAAGAAAATTACTTCAAAAATTAATTTTTTAAGTAATTAATTCCTGTCAGAGTAATGAAATTGGTGGAGCTGAAGAAATCTGCTGCTATCCTGTGTTCATCCTTGGCCACGCCCCCACTTCAGTATATTTCTGACTGAATCTGAGAGAGTTACTATACTCTAGCAACTTACTAAGAGAGCAAGGCAGATGTGGTGAATGGTTCTTGCTGTCAAGCCCAATACAGAAGGAAGAATGCTGTGTCTCATTAAGAGACTTCTCAAAATAATATCTAAAATATTACTACTAGGATAGCTTGCAGAATTACATAATTTCTGGTTATCTGACTTCTAGTTCAGAGGACAAAAATCCCCATTGCTGGTAGCTGGCAGCATTAGGCATCTACCTGTAAAAATACTCATACAAAGGCTTTTGCTTAGATTTTTAGGCAGATGCTGGAATTTATAAAACAGTTACATTTCTTCATGCTTTCAAAGTAGCAAATAGTCCATCCTAAAGACAATACAGAAAACTTCCTAGTACAGACTTTGTGTCTCTATCTGCATTGAAACATCTTTATGGTGCAGACTATAAAGTAATTTAGTTTCAGATATTTTACTAAAGTTTTCTGTGCTGAGGTTACCCTCCCGTATTCCAGTTTCCACTGTTAAAATATATACATTTAAACAGTTACAATAGTGCATGTACAGTTCTGTTCTCTTCCAGAAGGGCACACTCTGGATACATTTTAAACACAGCACTTTACAAATACCTTTTCAACACAAATATCTGTACAGAGCAGTTTGATATACACATGGCATACAGTTCTAATACATTTGTGACAAAAGTATCTTATATAAATTAGTTTGATATTCACAAATGACATACAATTATTTACAAATTTCCAGCTAGCTGTGCTGGCAGTACCTTTTTCATCACAGCATCTATCTGACAGTCCAATGCTACTAAAGAACATTTCCTTTAATAGGATTACTCATTCCAAAAGGCTTTAATTTTGGTGCCACATGCAGAGTATATACCACAAAAAAATAAATAAATAACAAATAAAAAAAACAGTTGTAACCAAGGCACATGCTGTCTTCTGACAGGAATTAGTAGCTACTTGGTGTAAACAACTGTGACACCCAAAGCCTTTCACTTGATAAAAGGCAAACTGATCCACACACCCATTTTTGTTTTACAGTGACCATTTGCTACTACTGCATGCATTCTAAATTCCAGCTAAATTAGAAAATGTACAAATGATTAAACTAACATCGGTGAAACTGCTGTGTAACCTGAATATATTAAGTTAGTGAACCAAATGATCCCTAGACCATACCCACATTGCCATAGCATATTAGCTTTATGGAAAAAACATTCCATACTTAAATTGCTTGTAATCCTTATATTATTAACATAAATATATATATATATATATATATATATATATATATATATATATATATATATGTATATATATATATATATATATATATATATATATATATATATATATATATATATATATATATATATATATATATATATATATATAGATGGATATTACATCTCTCTCTCTTTATCTCACTCTCTATATGTATGTATATATATATGGATGGATCTACTACTTTTCGACAGCACATTTGATCAAAAACCATTCATGGCAATTAACAGGGATTTGTTCCCCTCCCCAAAGTTGTGCAACCCTGGAGTTGATATATAAAGGTAGGGGGTGTGTGGGGCATAGCCCCCCACATTGGGGTGTGTGGGGCGAAGCCCCCCAACTATTTTCATTTAAAATATATACATGCTCTTTTATTTTCTTCCTTTAAAGGAAATTATGTGGGGGCCTTCACCCCCCCACACACCCCAATGTATGTCACACCCCCCTACCTTTATATATCAACTCCAGGGTCGCACAGCTTTGGGGAGGGGGACAAATCCCTGTTAATTGCCATGAATACTGGTTTTCAATCTAATGTGCTGTCAATCAAATGAGTTTCGATCAAATGTGCTGTCGATCAAAAGTAGTAGGTCCATATATATATATATATATATATATATATATATATATATATATATATATATATATATAAACATATATAAACTCCAAACAACACAAGAGTCACCAGAGCAAGTAAAACTGCGAACAAACAAGCAATCTAAAGAGCAGAAGTCACAGTTTGTATAAATCTGCCGAGTTTATTGTACAAATGGTAAGCGCTTTCACAAATAAATTTGCTTCATTAGACCTAACTGATCAAATGAGGGCATTTCCTTTTATACTCAATTCAATTCAGACTAACCAATCATACATTTACACATTTAAAGATGTACTTAAACATTTAAAATATAACCCAGAAATATATTAAAAAACATTATAAAATACATAATAACTCAAATAAAATCAACATTATTTCCTAAGTCTCCTAATTCTCAGTTTTGCTGTAATAGCTATATGGTCATTTAGCCCCTTACCCAAATGGGCTCTAAGCCTAACAATCCATGTAAGTTCCTTTGTCTCGGTTCTATTAGATACATCTCCCAACCTGTCATCATCATATACTAACTCTACTCGAAATGTAAACTGATGACTATCATCATTCTCAATAGTGTGCTTTGCTAAGGCACTGTATATATGCCCTCGCCTATAACAATACATATGATCTCAAATTCATTCACGAAGGCATCTGTTCATCTTCCGTATATAAAAGGAAGAACAGATAATACACTGGGCTAAATATATAAGATTTTTACTATTACAATCAGCATTGATGTCAAAATTATATACTTTATTAGTATTGGGGTGCTTAAACTCTATATCTTCATGTATAAAGGTGCAGAAATTACAACTTCTACATTTAGTGGTCCCCATACCCATACCAACTCTCATTTCATGTGTCTCACTTTTAGGATAGCATAACCTTCTTTTCAAATTCTTAGTATTTTTAAATGAAATATAAGGTCTTTAACCCACTATTTGAACGTTTGTACATAATAAATTCCAATTTTGTTGTAAAATATTTCTGATCATAGCATGATCTCTGGTACAGGAGAAAACAAAAGGTGTCTTATTCATTGTCCTATTCAGCATATGGCTGGATGTATTGAGCTCAGAAAAATACGGCCTAGCCCTAGTTTTCCTCATCTTATGTACTTCACAAGATATATTATTGACTTCACATCTATCATAGCCTCTGTTAACAAAATCAGATGTAATATGTTCAATGTCCTCATGCAGATGATTATCTCTGTCGGTTAACCTCGAACAACGCATAATTTGGCCCTTGACAATGTTATTAAAAACGTGTCAGATGCATACTAGTCCTATGTAAATAGGACGGACGATGACATTCTTTAATATATATATCTGTATGCAAAGAACCACTTTCATCAATACTAATCAAAATATCCAGGAAATGAATGTGAGTCTCAGAGCATTCAGCA
Source organism: Protopterus annectens (assembly GCF_019279795.1). Taxonomy (NCBI): domain Eukaryota; kingdom Metazoa; phylum Chordata; order Ceratodontiformes; family Protopteridae; genus Protopterus; species Protopterus annectens. The sequence goes on along the minus strand of NC_056734.1, from coordinate 875,647,853 downwards.
GTGAATCTCAAAAACTCACTGCTGCTATTCAGATGCTCAACAAATCTCTCTAGTTTGCATCTACTACCTTTCCAAAATAGACAGAGGTCATCCACAAACCTCCTATATAATATTAGATGTTTCTCCGCTAGAGGGTGAGAGATCAAGTTATTTGTTTCCCATTCAGCCATCACCACGTTGGCATAGCTATTAGCTCAAGAAGTGCCCATAGCTATGCCCAACAACTGATGGTAATATTTCCCATTGAATAGGAACACGTTGTTACATAGAACAATACTGAGTAGCTCACATAATAAATCAATATTCTCTCTACTATATACACTACACCTCGTTAAAAAAACTCCTAACCATACAAATTCCTATATTATTAGGAATAACAGTAAATAATGAGGTAACATCATATGTCGCTAATATAATACCTTTTGCATCTTTCTTTACATCCTTATTAAACTTGTAAAGCTCTTGAAGCATCTGTTTAGTGTCATGTAAAATGTAGAGATGATGCTCAAGTATAGGTCTTAATTGCTTCTCAATATAAATACTAAGTGGTTCAGTAAGCCATCCCCCACTGGCCACTATCAGCCTAAAAGGAGGTCTTTGAGAATCTTTATGGACTTTAGGAAGTCCTTGCAAAGTTGATATTAATGGTTTCTCAACAATAAAATAACTAAATAAATCTTTGGTAATAATCCCGTGGTTTGCAAGTTCTAACAAGTTGTTAGTCACTTTCCTAGTAATTTCATGGACATCATTTAACTTAATTTCATGATATACATCTCTGTCACCCAACATGACAAGAACAGATTCATAATAAAACATACTATCCATATCAATAATCTGCCCCCCCTTGTCAGCAAGTCTAATAACAGTACTGGCATCATGTTCTAACACTTCAAGAGCAGATATTTCAAATTCAGTAAGGTTATCAGAAATTCCTTTCATACACCTATGCTGTTTATCAAAATAATTATAGAACTCCACCTCACACACTTTATAGAACATGTCAAGAGTTGAATTAAATTGTGGACTGTATAATCTAAGTGTTTTAAACAACATACCTCTACCTTGATCAACACTGTCATTCAATGCTTCATTTTAAACATTAATTTAAGTTGCACATTCTTCAATGCTAACTTTAAATCAATTAAAGTATGTTGTTTAAAAAACCTAGTTTATACAGTCCACAATTTAATTAAATTCTAGACATGTTCTATAAAGTGTGTGAGGCTGAGTTCTATAATTATTTTGATAAACAGCATAGGTGTATGAAAAGAATGCCTGATAACCTTACTGAATATGAAAGATCTACTCTTGAAGTGTTAGAACATGATACCAGTATTGTTATTAGACCTGCTGACAAGGGATTATTGGTATGGATAGTATGTTTTATTATGATTCTGTTCTTGTCATGTTGGGTGATAGAGATGTATATCATGAAATTAAGTTAAATGATGTCCATGAAATTACTATGAAAGTGACTAACAGCTTGTTAGAGCTTGCAAACCACGGGATTATTACTAAAGATTTATTTAGTTATTTTATTGTTGAGAAACCATTAATACCAACTTTGCAAGGACTTCCTAAGGTCCATAAAGATCCTCAAGGACGTCCTTTTAAGCTGATAGTGGACAGTGGGGGATGGCTTACTGAACCACTTAGTATTTATATTGAGAAGCAATTAAGACCTATACTTGAGCATCATCTCTACATTTTACGTGACACTAAACAGATGCTTCAAGAGCTTTACATGTTTAATAATGATGTAAAGAAAGATGCGAAAGGTATTTTATTGGTGACATATGATGTTACCTCATTATTTACCGTTATTCCTAACAATATGGGAATTTGTATGGTTAGGAGTTTTTTTAACGAGGTGTAGTGTATATACTAGAGAGCATATTGATTTATTATGTGAGCTACAAAATATTGTTCTATGTAACAATGTGTTCCTATTCAATGGGAAATATTACCATCAGTTGTTGGGCATAGCTATGGGCACTCCTTGTGCTAATAGCTATGCCAACATGGTGATGGCTGAATGGGAGACAAATAACTTGATTTCTCACCCTCTAGCAGAGAAACATCTAATATTATATAGGAGGTCTGTGGATGACCTCTGTCTATTTTGGAAATGTAGCAGATGTGAACTAGAGAGATTTGCTGAGCATCTGAATAGCAGCAGTGAGTTTTTGAGATTCACTGATGAATGCTCTGAGACTCACATTCATTTCCTGGATATTTTGATTAGTATTGATGAAAGTGGTTCTTTGCATACATATATATATATATATTAAAGAATGTCATCGTCCGTCCTATTTACATAGGACGAGTATGCATCCAGCACTTGTTTTTAATAACATTGTCAAGGGACAAATTATGTGTTGTTCGAGGTTAACTGACAGAGATAGTCATCTGCATGAGGACATCGAACATATTACATCTGATTTTGTTAACAGAGGCTATGATAGAAGTGAAGTCAATAATATATCTTGTGAAGTACATAAGATGAGGAAAACTAAGGCTAGGCTGTATTTCTCTGAGCCCGATAAAGTCAGCCAAATGCTGATAAGGGCAATGAATAAGACACCTTTTGTTTTCTCCTATACCAGAGATCATGCTATGATCAGGAATATTTTGCAACAAAATTGGAATGTATTATGTACAAACATTCAGATAGTGGAGGAAAGACCTTACATTTTGTTTAAAAATACTAAGAATTTGAAAAGAAGGTTATGCTATCCTAAAAGTGAGACACATGAAATGAGAGTTGGTATGGGTATGGGGACCACTAAATGTGGAAGTTGGAATTTCTGCACCTTTATACATGAAGATATAGAGTTTAAGCACCCCAATACTAACAAAGTATATAATTTTGACATCAATGCTGATTGTAATAGTAAAAATCTTATATATTTAGCCCAGTGTATTATCTGTTCTTCTTTTTATATAGGGAAGACAAATAGACGCCTTCGTGAACAAATTTGAGATCATATGTATTGTTACAGGCGAGGGCATATATACAGTGCCTTAGCAAAGCACACTATTGAGAAAGGTGATAGTCATCTGTTTAGATTTCAAGTAGAGTTAGTATATGATGATGAGAGGTTGGGAGATGCATCTAATAGAACCGAGACAAAGGAACTTCCATGGATTGTTAGGCTTAGAGCCCATTTGGTTATGGAGTTAAATAACCATATAGCTATTACAGCAAAACTGAGAAGTAGGACACTTAGGAAATAATGTAGATTTTATTTGAGTTATTATGTATTTTTGTAATGTTTTTTAATATATTTCTGGGTTATATTTTCAATGTGTAAGTACATCTTTAAATGTGTAAATGTATGCTTGGTTAGTTTGAATTTAATTGAGTATAAAAGGAAATGACCTCATTTGATCAGTTAGGTCTGATGAAGCAAATTTATTTGTGAAAGCGCTTACCATTTGTACAATAAACTCGGCAGATTTATACAGACTGTGACTCCTGCTCTTCAGCTTGCTTGTTTGTTCGCAAATATATATATATATATATATATATATATATATATATATATATATATATATATATATATATATATATATATATATATATATATATATATATATATATATATATATATATATATCGCCTGTTGGAAAAAAGAGGGGGGCTTACCAGTACGATTGGTAATATTTGGTTTAAATGGCATCCTGGACACAGAAAAATTCTTTTTCAAAATAATTCTGACACAAACAATCTTGAAGGTAAGCTGAGACCATTGAAACTTTGTAGCCCTTGTGATAGCTGATCACCTGAATGAACTGCTAATCACTTGCCACCACACTATTAATCAGCTTGAATATCTCCCCTATTTCCAGTCTACTTGACATCTGCATTTGCTTTGACAGCTATTCCAATATCAAGATGCTTATTTCTGATTATTGGAGATGTATGTAGTAAAAGCAATTAAATTTGTTTGATTAGAAATTGATATATTGAGAGCTTTTGCATGGTGTTCATCATGAAACAGTATAATTTAAAGAACACATGAAAGATAAAAACACACTATAACTGAGGCAGAACAACTGAGTACAGCAATTACAAAGGAATATTAATTTAGTTTTAAACCCTCTGATAAAGGCAGGGCTGTTGTGAATGAGAATTCAGAATCTAATAATGTTTATGGGCTATTCAGCTTGCAGACACCCTCAAAAATAACAATAAACTGCACTATGACAAGGTTAGAAGCAAATTATGTGACTATCTAGAAAAGGGTATAATGGGTTTTCTAACCTGCTATGATATGGAGAAAAATAAAAAGCATATACTATGCATCTTACAATTGCTACCTTCTATTCCTTACTATACAGATGTGTAATTCATAAACATTTGTCGGTCATACATTTTGAAATCTCTATATATTTTTGTGAAATAACAATAAAAACAATACTAGTCAGCTTTAGAAAATAAATCATTACAGTTGATTGACCTGCCTATGTAAAAGTAGCATGCACTTCAGAAGATACCAGTAAACCTAAATAATAAATGTTCTTTGAGCATGTTTAGTACTACTGCCTTTTTTAACAAGGAACATTTTTTCTGCTTTACTTTCATACTGAACCAGCCCAGAGTTTTCACTGTCATTCACAGTCTAGAAGCTTTCTAATTTCTGTTCATTTTCATTAAATTGTTTCATTAGAATTAAATAGTTGTGTGCTTTCACAAAATATTGTTGCTACATAGTATTTAAGGCTGTGCAGACTGTCATTTTATATATGTCTGTTCATCAGTTAAGTTGGTGGTGTTAATGAAAATGCTAATTACCTCTTACATTATTTGACTGGAACCTTTTCTTTGAATTGGGCAAGGGTTTCTTCTGCCTTTTTAGATGCCAGACATATAAATAATGAAAACATTCCTACTTGTAATCAATCTGTTTCTGACAGCATTAACTTTACCCTGCAGCAGAATGGAAATTTTAAGCTGCATTTGTAGGCTTTTGAATAACTGCACAAATGTATTGTGGACCCTTCATTTCAGCTAATTCAACAGAGTGAGACTGAATTTGGCAAATGACGAAATGTGCTGACTTAGCTCAGACTTCAGACATACCTGAGGCTGAATTGCTCTCCAGAAGAAACAATATGTGTATATTTTCCTTATTATATCATTTGATTGCAGTGGTCATACACTAATGAATAAGGCAAAGTAGCAAACAATAAAATGACTAACAACATTTCAAAGTAGTGAGTGTTCATTATGTGGCATTGCAGAATATATAGCCTTTTTTGTTTTTCATCATTGTTAGCCAGTTTATACTTAAAGACACCCACACCACCTATGTGTTAATACCTTATTTTGCAGGGATAAATTCATAACCCAGCTGCTAAGCATTCACATATGACATTACACCTAGTCCTGCTTAATTTGTAGTGTAGAGGTCAGTAAAGCTTGTTTAATGTTCCTTCCTTCCTTTCTTCCTTCCATCCTTCCTTCTTTCAATCATTCACAAATTCAGCAATTATCTGATTCATTCATGTAAATACTCAGAGAGAGACAGAGCTTATCCCAACACTCGGTGGATACAGTACAGGGAGCCAGATCTTGGATGGGAAGCCAGTCAACCACATGGATACAAGCACATTCATTCATTCATTCACAAGTGATCTATAGAAAACTTTGAGATCTACAATTCACCTGTGGTACTTCTATACTTGTATAAAATGTGTGAGGAAATAAACAATCACAGTAAAATTCCAAGGAAAATCAAGGATGACTGGCAGAATCTGCTCTGGGGAATCAAGGGACAACTAAAAGAATCATTCAAAATGCATTTTATCCAAAGCTAAAAAGATAAAACTAAACACTGAAAGGCAGCAGCTGAAATCAATATGCTGTCCTAGTGGAAAGTTGAACTTTGCAAGCTCATATAAACAGCATTGCCACCTATCCTTTTTTTTCTGCACTGTCCAGAAATAAAACCAGCTGTCCAGTAGTCTGGAAAGCACTGTACAAACTCTAGATTTCTGTTTCAAAAAAACAAAAGGAACAGACTATCAGAGTTTGTTAAATTGATGGGAATACTATGCTTTTTCACAGAAAAGCATTGTAAACTGGCAAATAAATGCATCACAAATGGAAAAGAGAGAGCAACTCATCACCTGAAGTGATGATGGTGTCACAAAATGGGAGGGAAACAGGCAGATATTGGGGAAGAGATGGATGGAGTTATGGGAGGTGCAAGGGCTGTGGCCCTGGTCCAGTTTTAGTTACAATAAAAGGTGTCAGCCCTACATATAGATATATGTTATACTTAGCGCTGCCACCTATCCATTTTGTTTCTGATTATCCAGAAATCTAACTGGTTATCCAGTAGTCCAGTATGCTCTGTATAAACTCTGGTATTCTGTTTAAAAAAATAAACAGACTAACAGAGTTTGTTAAATTGGCAGATTTGTTATGTTTTTTTTTACAGAAAAGCACAGTGAATTGGCAGAAAAAGAGCATCATAAATGGAAAAGAGAGTGTTTCTCCTCACCTGAAGTGATGATGCTGTCATGAAATGGACGGGAAGTATGCACAGAGAGAGGAGAGGAGATTTATTGGAGGTGTGAGGAGTGTGCCCTTGGTCTGGCTTTTGCCACTAGAAAAGGAGGCAACCATAGTTATACCACATAATTATATAACTGTACCAAACGTTTCTGGGAAGCACAGTGCCACAGTGGATAGCATTTGCATCTCACAGCAAGAAGTTCCCTGGGTATGATTCTTGGCTGGGGTGCCTTCTGTGTGGAGTTTGCATGTCATCCCTGTGTTTTTTTGGGTTTTCTTCAGGTGGATTGGACACTCTAAATTGGCCATAGGCTTATGTGTTACGGCAGGGTGGTGTAACTTGGTGGTATAAATCTTGGCTCAGATGATTGTCACTGTTGAAGTGACACACCTACCCCATGTGCAAAAGTGGGAAGAGAGGGTTGTGGATGGATGGATTAAACATCTCTGGATGTAGAAAGTAAGACTAGTAGTGCAAGACTGTAAAGTCTTCCTCAATACTTTCTACCACACAGTACTGAGGAACTCTTCATTGCCTTTCCCTGTACTATCTGCTAGAAAGTTAAGCAGCTGGAGGAATGAGAAGCAATTAATTTCTAGCAATGGAAAATGGAGATGCCCTTTACTCCAAAGTTAGCCAAAGAATGACTAAACTAATGTACTGAATCCTAAGTCATTGGGCAATATTGCATAACTCTCACCCCAAAGATAGATTATTCCAGTAAGCAACATTTGCCAAACATCTGAGTCTTAAACTACATTGAAAATCATTCATAAGTGGGAGTCAGACAAAGGAGAAGCAAATAATAACTAAAATCAAAATGAATTCACTAAAACAAAATCATTATTACTACCAAAACTGTTACACACCTGCAATGTGAATATTTGTCAGAAGAGCACATAGCAAATTATTAAAACACTATACACAATTTCAAAGTGAAAAAAATGCTTCAGAAATCTGTATCAACAGAAAAAAGCCTTCCAAAACATAAACAAATGCAAACATAGACACACACACACACACACACACACACACACACACACACACACACACACGCACACATATATATATATATATATATATATATATATATATATATATATATATATATATATATATATATATATATATATATATTTATGCATGTGAGTATATATAAAATATATAGTTTCATTGTGGTTGTGCCTGTATGACTGTGAATATGGTATATATGAGTTAGGAGAGAGTAGGTAAGTCTCCACATAAGAATGAGTTTTTTTTTTCATTATATTATGTTGTATGAGTGCAGGTGTGTGTCATGGGTTTTGTTGAGTGAAATGTCAGAAAGCTGGGAATTACTTTTGGCTGCTCAAGCAGTTTATTGTTGCTGTTATTCATGGTAGAATAAGACATCCATTTATTTTTAACTGTGTGTGTGTGTGTGTGTGTGTGTGTGTGTGTGTGTGTGTGTGTGTGTGTGTGTGTGTGTGTGTGTGTGTGTGTGTGTGTGTGTGTGTGTGTGTGTGTGTGTGTGTGTGTGTGTGTGTGTGTGTGTGTGTTCTTGAGGGTGTGATCACTATACCTGAGTGAAAAGGGAATATTCTGAGAAATGGCATCTCAGACTTAGTATATGTAAGTCCATTCTTTCACCCATTCAGTCTCCAGGTTTTGACATTTCAAATGGTTACTGTGTGTGCATCTGTCTGTTTATGTCTGTGAAACTGTGTGTGCAGGTGTGTGCATGTGCATGTCTGTGTTTCCAAATATAATTTTTTTACTTGTCGGTTAAGTGCATTGTGACTCTATTTATGTCTATTTTTTGAGCTAATTTGCATGTTAGTTTTGCAGTTTCTTTTCAAATGCTTGAGTTTTTACATAATTGCAACAGACATATAATGCAGCCCATAATCTAAAACCATGAGAAATATATGATGGGTCAGATTTACGATGGCTTGCACGGAGTCTAAGAGTAGAGTAAGACTCCATGCAGCCATCATGTCCAACGAGCGATCCAGGAACAGCCTGCAGGGGCATGCAAGAGAGCTCCTAAAAGGGCTCTTACACGGACAGGGCTGGGATACGCAAATTACCTCAATTGCAGGTGAAAGGCATGCAAATGAGGTAGATTTGTGATTCAAGAAACCCGAACCTGTCCAAGTAAGAGCAGTGTTATTTGTAGAAATGTACTCAGTTGACAACTGAGTACTATTCTGCAAATAGCAAAATGGGTCCATGACAGCTCCAAATAAAGGTTGCATCCAGTGCAGGAAGCATGCCAATGGCCAAATATATGGCCATTGGAAATGTTTCCTGATGCAATATGAAAATAAAAATAATAATTTCTTTTTTCTTCGATTTCCGATTTTTAAGCGTAGTGCAGCGCCGCGCAAACAGGCTGCGCTCTAAAACCCAGAAAACTAAAATTTAAAACCCACAAATATGGATCTTATTTAAATTGTTAATGTACAATGCAAGGGAATGGCAGGCTGAAGACAACATGGCAAGTGAGTAGAGGTTGCTAAGGGGGAAGCTCAGTCTAAGAGATGTAATCAAGTATTAGTAGGCAATCCTATGAAAATGAGGGTTAGGATAGTGAATCGCAAGTTTACATAGCAAATGAGCACAGTCAGTGGAGTGTAGGAGTAGGATCAGGGGAGTAACAGTGTACAAGATAAGTAACATCACAAGGGGATTATGTATGAAAGAAGTGAAGCTCACTGGAGCAGAGTGGCATGTGTCTGCTGTCATTTATACATCATGGAAAGAGGAGTGTCAACAGGTAGGCTAGGGAATGGCAAAAAATGGAAGGTCTATGCCGTGGATAACACCAAAGTTTCTTGCTGAGTGAGCATGTGCGTGTGTGCGCGCCTGTAAACCCGAGTAAGACAGAGTGCGCGCGTATAAGCGTGAGAGCGCGTGTTTAAGCCAGAGTAAGCATGTATAAGGCTGTTTAAAGAGTTGCAAGCGCATTTGAACTGGTGTGCATGCGTTTTAACCCGAATAAGCAAGTTTTAGTCTGTGTAAGCATGTGTGCATGTGTGTTAGCTGCTGTGCTCGTGTTTGCGCTTGTGTGCGCGGCGCTCCCCCCTGAGGAAACAGAAAGGAAAAAGGAAGCACAACAAACACTAGGAAGCTACCAGAGAGTACTAGCAGAGCTAGCAGGTGAAAACAATCAGAATCAGGCAATTACACAGGCAGTACACTAGCCCAGCCCAGCCTTGCACTTAAAACTCTGCAAACAATAGTCCATTATGTTTCTCACAACAGACACTGCAGTAAGCTAATTGAAGTGAAAACTGAAAAAGCTTTACTGAGACAAATAAATGTTAGGGGCTGCCATTGCTGTTATAAGGTGAGATATGCAACATGCTGAGGGTGGTGACAATGGAAATGCTGCTGGACAACTCACAGTGAGGAGACGGAGAAGAGTGTACAGGCCCAGGGTAACCTACCAGGGACTGCATGAGCTGGAGATAGTGGAGCACTATAGAGTGGACAGAGACCTCCTGCAGCAAATTGTTGAGCTGTGCAGGCCACGCCTTACACACAGAACCAACAGAGGGGAACCCATCCCAGTGGAAACCAAGGTATGTGTTGGCCTAAGAATATTAGCAACAGGTACCTTCTAGAGACCAACTGGTGATATGATGGGGATATCACAGGCATCAGCATCCAGGGTACTGCACCATTTCCTGGATGCCATGTCAGCACATGTTGGTGATCATGTATATTTCCCCAATTCCCATGAGGTATTGGCCAGCAATATGCGTCTCTTCCAGAAAATAGCGGATACCCTCAGGTAGTGGGTGCAATAGACTGCACTCACATACGCATCAAAGCACCAGCCAGTGAGCGGGGTAGGGTCTACTTCAACCGCAAGGGCTTCCCCTCCATCAACTGCCAGGTCATGTGTGATCCCCAGGGCATAATACTGAATGTGTGTGCAGGCTGCCCTGGAAGCTGCCATGATTCCCATATCTGGCATCTGATGCAGCTGTACCAGACATTTGCCAGTGGGGACATCCAACATGGTCACCTAGTGGGGGATGCTGGCTATGCACTGGAGACGTGGCTGATGACACCCATCAGAAACGGTCACACACCTGAAAAGGAACGCCATAATGAGACATACGCGCAAACACGTAATGTAATAGAGCATGTGTTTGGTCAGCTCAAGTCACGGTTCCGGTGCCTGGACACATCTGGTGGAACCTTGCATTACTCACCAACTACATGTACCCAAATTGTCATGTTATGTGCTATGCTACATAATATGATCCTGCAAAAACAGCTGCAGCAGGACCAGCATACGCCTGGGCCAAACAGCCCCCCACCATTGCCAAGGCCATCACAGGCAGAGCGTGACTCGGAGGAGGAACAACCTGAGCCTGCCTCAGTAGGTAGAAGGAGGCGTGCCCAGTATGCTTTGGTCTTGGCAAAGAGGCAATGCATGGCACATACACTGGCTCAGTAGGAACTCTGGAAATGATACCTCTCTCTGACTCGCACATATAATAAAAGGGATTGCTAAGTTGACACTACCTGCTTTCAAACATGTACAGGGAGTGTAGTATGTGCATCCGACATAGGCAGCCCTGCAGCACCACCTAAGGCATGATTGCCATGTGTTAAGTAATATAAAGCAGTGCTAAACAGCATTTACCACTATGTAGTATATGCAAACAAAATCACACACACCAGCTAGCACAACTGTGGTCAATGTTGAGTAATATTGGGCAACGTCCAGCAACGTTGGTGAATATTGAGCAATGTCAGACAAGTCTGGTCTAAGTAGGGCATAGCTGAACAAAAGCCAACATGCTCATATTTTCTTAACTGGCCCTTAAGCAGTCTGGTCTGCTCAGTATGAGAATATAAAGCAGTGATGAGCCTCGAACCCAGGATGCTGTGCACTATAATCAAAGTACTGAACCACTAAACCATGACAGTATTGCAGTGATCACCCTATATGAAGGAATGTTGATAGGTCTATGCAAAGTATCTCATGGAAACCCTGCAGGCACAGCATAATCCCTGTCAAGTTATGACACAAGGGTGAGTCCTGCAGGAAGAACAGAACCTGACTTCCAACACACACAGTATAAATGTTAATATTGGTCATGTTCACACACATCAACAAATGTAGTGCACCTCAGATAGCAATATACTGAAAGGTCATACTGTGCATGCTCACACACTTGAATAATTGAGACAAATGTCAGGCAACAAAACACGGAAAGCCTGAACTGGGCATGCTCACACACTTAGGCCATGTCTGAGTACAGAAGTGGGCCACGCATATCTGGCAGTTGCATGTGTTAACCCAGGAACATGTCACTATCCAGCAATCCACCCTGTGCACACAGTTATATGAAAACATACACATCTATAATATAGTGGAACCCTGTCATAATCAAATATGTTCTGCAGATAACGAAGTTGTTCATAGAAACTTGTAAAGCAAAGATGATAAAGACCTGAAAACAGCATCCGCAATAAACATTGTGCATCCTGAACATTAGCATAGGTTCATAGGTCGATACTAGGCTATCTGCCCTAGGGCATGTACAAGCCTAGCCAGAGTGTGTTTGGCATTCACAACCCTGTCAGATTACTACACTGTGTGTGTGAATAGTAGGTCACACAAGATAGGCCATGTACGTTTAGGCTAGTGTGCCTCTATCTAGCAGGGACACAGAAGATATCCCAGGGGTAAACATACGATCACCCATACAGTCGTCAAGATGTCTCCTGTAGGTGGTCAGTGGGTGGCTCTGCCTATGTGAAACTGGGATTACAATCTGGAGTGAGTGGAGCCTCTGGGATAAGAATCTGTCCCTCCAGCATGTCCTATTAACATATGTGCTGAGGTATACGTCCCTGGAGTGTGTAGCTCCAAGGGAGTTGGATATCCTGAGGTGGAGCATGTCCAGTAATTCCGGGTTGGGTATATCTGTAAACAACAGGCACACATCATTTCCGAGTAGGTGGTAAATGACTAAGTAGAGTTGGAGTTACTGCATCCGAACTGTGCAGGGCATCTGTGTGAGTCCCTAGATCTGCTTGGTGAGGTCCCTCTGTGGCCAGTACAGTTGCTGCAGGTGTCAGGTAAGGTACGCCACAAATGTGGCATTGTAACCAAGCATGGTTGTGATGAGTATAGGGGCACAATGACCTTACTCGATCTAGATGTGAAACCATATGGGATAAGGTGGCCCACATAGAAGGTGTGTCCAACCACTTTGGCAATGTGAATGTCAAAGGCAACAGTACAAGCAAGTCATGTCCCCAAACACCTAACAACTCCTACCATATGTAATGGAGTACTACCTATGTGGTAATGTGTGGGCATGTTGTTATTCCCAAAGGGGATGACTATGCAACTAATGGCATTTATCTGTAGGCCATGGCTCAGGCACCAGTCATCCATCTCTGTGAGAGCCTGTTTGAGAATGCATGTGGCACCTGGAGAGTTGATCATGGCACCCAGTTTGCAGTCAAGTGCAAACATGTTCAGCCATATTCCCCCTGTGGTAGCCTTTACGTCAGACAAATATATACTGAACAAGAGAGGTCCCAGGACCGAGCCATGTGGGATGTCATGAGTAACTGGTGTATAGTCAGACATGGCACCTGCTATTCTGACCCTGTGGGTGCTATCCCTGATCCAGGTAGCAATCCATCATGTGAGATATGTGTCCATATCGATGCTGGCGAGCCTATGCATAATGACCCAGTGGGTTATTGTGTTGAAGGGTTTTACAAGGTTCAGCTAGGCTGCGTGGACAACGGTCCCTATTTTGATGGACCTATTAACCATTTAAAGAATACAAACAGGTTCAAGAGGCAAGATCTGCCCACAACAATGCTGAAATGTGTAGGACACAGTGTCTGTAGGTTCCCGATATCTATGTGTATGAGTCCCATGACAATACGGTCCACAGCTTTGCAGAACAGGCTAGTTAGGCTTATAGGGCAATATTGTCTGTGGTCTGTTGTGGCACCAACTCTGTGGAGTGGGACCACTGTCGCTGTATGCCATTCCTTGGGTACATATCCTGTAGTAACTCCGATATTGAACAGTGATGTCGATTGGCAGACCAATGACAGACCCTGTCAAACCTACCTGTGCCAGAATACATCTCATTATCACTACTATTCATGGCAGTGGCTTCAGGTTGCCTGCTGCTTTCGCCAACACCTAACTCAGCACCTGTGAGAGGAAGACAGGAAACACACTTTACGGTCTGCATATGCACACATGCACACATGAAAACATGCACACATGCACACATGCACACATGAACACATGCACACATGAACACATGAACACATGCACAAATGAACACATGCACACATGCACACATGAACACATGCACACATGCACGCATGCACACATGAACACGTACACAGGCACACATGCACACACGCACACATGAACACATGCGCACATGCACACATGAACACATGCATACATGAACACATGAACACTAATACACTCCTCACTACTGCACATACACACACACACACACACACACACACCAGCAATCCAACACATACTCTATAGTGGGTGAAGGTGGGTGTCAGTATCACAAGGTAAACAGTCACCACACACATGTCAGCATGCAGAGTATGTATTGCACAAGACCATGCAGTGCAAGTGTAGATGCCCCTATTTAATGGCAGTATACATGGCTTTGATGCAACTGTGTAGTTGTTCAGTGATTGGCTACACCCTGGAACACAATGTGTACATGGACACAACATTGCTGTGCAGGTATTATCAGCTGTGCAATCTCCTGTGCACCATCACACACAAGTATACATGCCATGGCTGCATGTGTTATCTGTGTGACACATAGATATCCATGTCTGAGTACAGTGTCTGTGTCCATAGGAGATAATAGTGGGCACGGGTGTAGAACATGCATGCTATGTACACACACGGGATGTGTGGTGCATGTTGACATGAAGGAATCCCAATGCTTGACATGGCCAGTGTACAGTGGTTATGGTGAGTGTGGGACATATTGCAGATATGTCAGTGCCAGATATGGCATGGCATTCTACACGACTACAACATTAAACACAACACATACCCAATGTGTGTCAAGTGACCTATGCACCCACTAGCATTCCAGGACATATATGTGACACTTTGTTTGGATGGCGACTGCTGTGCATATTGTGTATACTGGCATATGTAAGCAGACACACAACATGCTATGCATATTGTGTATAGGTGCATATGTTTGCACACACACAACATTGAGGTGCAAAGCAATGACTGCTATGAGTAGCACTGTCACTGTAACTGGATGGGGTGTAGTACCCTGTGCCATCATCAACATGCATTTTGTAGTCACTCACAGCTACTAATGTGTGCAAGACCACCGCCTAGCATGCTGTACCTAAACTGCAGTTCCGTGGCTACGTTCACAATTACACAGCCACCTTGTACATGGGTGTGTGAGGTGCCCAGTAGGGAACATTGCCTAACATGACTGAGTTATGTGTTGCAGAGTGTTGCACAGCCCCATGATAGGCCTCTACCCCTGTGGTACATCATGTGTGTGTGCATGACATGTGGGATACTGAAGTGTGACGTTACAGCGGGTGTGTGGTAATGCCAAATGTAGCATGTTTTCGTGTACTGCGTATGATACGCATGTTCTGTTGTGTACAGCTGTAACAACTATGCATATCCAATGTGCAGTACAGTGTTGCCACAATTGTGTCTGCTGCACTGTGCATTGCATGTGATTGAGGCAGCTACTGACTTTACTGAGATGACTGATGTCTCACAGCAAACATGCACAGCATACATTATGCGTAGGTGTGTTACGTGTACATGGCCTACACCTCACCTATGACATGCACATTTCATTACCAATATTAAAGTGTTAACACACTCACCAGCATGTATTGTCTGCCCTGCTGTCACACAAGAGGGACCTACAAGAATATGACACAGTTTGTCAGTGGCCACAACTGTGGCATTGCTACTGTGAGTGTGCTAAATGACAGTGGAACAACAGTCAACAGTCACAGGTGTACGGATACTATACCAAATATCAGTATTGCACACGATAGGCAGCACAACTGCTAAACACACAGTACACATGTCACATATGCATATTCTAACAATACAGGTAATGGTAGTCTACAGCTAGGGCATATTACCTGCATGTTCCATGTCATCCTGCCGGGTGGCTCCGGTCTCCATGATGACACATGTGTGATGCTGTTGCTGCTGTAGGCCAGGAGCCACCACGCTTAGGAGCAGCTCCTCCACTCTGGTGAGGGGGGATGTATGGCCACCCCACCACCTGTGGCAAGCTGTTGCCTATGGATATCAGACGACGCCAGCTCAACATGTCTAATTAAATCACTGCAGTCATGGCGTACCTGCTCATATGTCCAGTTATGCATGCCTATGTCATTTACCTAGCGAACAAGGTCTTGCCACAGTGCAGTACGCTCATGCTGGTGCTGGCTGGCCCTGGAAAAAAATCAGGTTATAGTGCTGCACCAGGCTGTTCTGAATTACCTGCTCCTCTGCAGCCATATACAATGGATTACATTGATGAGCCATAACCCTGGAAGACAATTAAACGATATGTGTGAGCAAGTTATGTGGCACACAACATTATGAAGTACAGATATCACTTAACTGCCATATATAGCATCTATTTGTCTATCAGAGGATACACACGTTCAATACTACATATCAGTGCTCAGCCCACAACTGGCTGACAGTGCCTGCCACACTCCATATTACAAACCAGTATACACCAGTAGTCGGCACACTGTTTGTGATACAATGCACAACCTCGCCCCGGGGGTATATATCAAGCTAATGCATGAAGAAATATGTCATCCAATGCAATGAATGTAATGTACATTTACAGTATTACCAGTAAACCACCCTAGTCTTTGATGCCATACCCCTACCTAACATATGTGCATGGTTGTTAATATAGCTGGCATACTGCTGTAACAGAGTATACATGTTGCTAGGTACACACACATACCCTGTAACACACATGTGATTGTGGGCAAGGTACAGGCATCATTACACACACATCAGACATACATACAACACACAGATGTATGCCAACACAGATGAGCATTACCTGTGTACTTTATAGTACTGTGTGCCCCTACTTACAGATACTTATGTCTGAGGTATGTAATCTGTGCAGACTACAGAAAACACACAAGACAGTGTTACCAAGGATGGTGAACATACACCATACTGTGCTGTTTAGGCCTACAGCTTCAGGTAGTACAACAGTTCATATGTGAGGTGGAGTCACCAGCAGTACCACTTACTGAGCATACATGTACTGCTTCAGCCTACAATGGGACACCACAGTCGTATGCAAGGAACTATGTCACAACATATGCCATCCTACTATGTCTGCATCCCAATAACTGACACATCTTTTTCTGGCCTCACGCCTAGGACACAAACTACCATGACAAACGCAACCTCACACTAATCTATCACACCTTTACAAACTTTGCACACAGTCACTGTCACACTCATTCCACCTCACATAGCAAGTGTGCATTGTGTCATAGTTAGGTAATACACTATTGGCCCTAGGGCCTAGAGCAGCCTAGCCATATGCTACCCTGCCCTTTGACACACATGTAATGTGATTTCACTTGCTCCTGTCAACCAGATACACAGAGGTGACTCCCAGGGTATATTACCTATCTCCGAAACAATCATCAGGGGTATGTATGACATCTGCTAATGAGGAGCATTGTTTGTTAATGCTGGGTGAGTTAGTCCAGAGAATGGCATATTTGTGGATAGGAACCTGTACCTCCAGCATGTGCTGTTTAGTGAGGTGACAAGGATTAGGGCCCTAGGTCATGTAGCCCAGAGGGATTGTGAGGTGTTGTCATGGTGGTTGGCCGACTGCTATGAGTGTGACATACCTCTGTATGTCTGGCAGTGGTAACCTCTGGGTGGGCGGCATGCAACGCACTCTAGCTATGGTTTTGAGAGTCAGTCTGCATAGGGCATGTGTTTGAGGGCAGTATTACCCTCTGTTATTTATGTCTGTGGCCTTTCCACTTGCTGTAGTTGTCATGTGAGGTATATACCACATGGGGCATTGTGATGAGTAGACGGGAACCCCGACCTATATTTCCCTAGATGACACACCTTTTGTGATGACATGTACCACGTAGACAGATTACATGACTACTGTGGCACTGTGATTATCAAAGGGGAGCCTACTGTCCGCCTGTGTCCCGTGTTCCCTTCTGACACCTTCAGTGTTAGGCAGGCTACCACCTATGTGGCAGTTACTGTGTAAGGTGTTTTGGAATGCTGTATGGCACTGCAGTATCAACAATGGTGTTCAGTCCATGTCTTGGACAACAGGCACCTGTTGCAGTACATATGACCCCATGTCTCCATCTCTCTCTCTCTCTCTCTGTGTATATATACATACATATATACATATCTATCCATATCCATACATATCCATACATATCTATGTATCTATCTATATATATATATATATATATATATATATATATATATAGATATATATATATATATATATATATATATATATATATATATATATATATATATATATATATATATATATATATATATATATATATACATATATCAATATATATATATATTTATCCATATATACCCATATATATCTATATATATATATATATATATATATATATATATATATATATATATATCTACATATATCTATATCTATCTTATATGTATATATATGTCTATCTGTATATATCTATATATAGATTTATATATCTATAATTCTATATTTCTATATATATATATATATGTATCTATATATATATATATATATATATATATATCTGTATATGTATATATCTATCTATATATATATATATATATATATATATATATATATATATATATATATATATATATATACACACATATATTTATATATATATATATATATATATATATATATATATATATATATATATATATATACATGTATATATACACATACATCTAAGCATCCATTGCTGTACATATGGCTACCTGTGCCAAAATACTTCTCATTATCACTACTATTTGTGGCAGTGGCTTCAGGTTGCCTGCTGCTTTCGCCAACACCTAACTCAGCACCTGTGAGACGAAGACAGGAAACACACTTTATGGTCTGCATATGCACACATGCACACATGAACACATGCACACATGCACACATGCACACATGAACACATGCACACATGCACACATGAACACATGCACACATGCACACATGCACACATGAACACGTACACAGGCACACATGCACACACGCACACATGAACACATGCACACATGCACACATGAACACATGCATACATAAACACATGAACACTAATACACTCCTCACTACTGCACATACACACACACACACACCAGCAATCCAACACATACTCTATAGTGGGTGAAGGTGGGTGTCAGTATCACAAGGTAAACAGTCACCACACACGTGTCAGCATGCAGAATATGTGTTGCACAAGACCATGCAGTGCAAGTGTAGACGCCCCTATTTAATGGCAGTATACATGGCTTTGATGCAACTGTGTAGTTGTTCAGTGATTGGCTACACCCTGGAACACAATGTGTACATGGACACAACATTGCTGTGCAGGTATTATCAGCTCTGCAATCCCCTGTGCACCATCACTCACAAGTATACATGCCATGGCTGCATGTGTTATCTGTGTGAGACATAGATATCCATGTCTGAGTACAGTGTCTGTGTCCATAGGAGATAATAGTGGGCACGGGTGTAGAACATGCATGCTATGTACACACATGGGATGTGTGGTGCATGTTGACATGAAGGAATCCCAATGCTCGACATGGCCAGTGTACAGTGGTTATGGTGAGTGTGGGACATATTGCAGATATGTCGGTGCCAGACATCTCATGGCATTCTACACGACTGCAACATTAAACACCACACATACCCAATGTGTGTCAAGTGACCTATACACCCACTAGCATTCCAGGACATATATGTGACACTTTGTTTGGATGGCGACTGCTGTGCATATTGTGTATACTGGCATATGTAAGCACTCACACAACATGCTATGCATATTGTGTATAGGTGCATATGTTTGCACACACACAACATTGAGGTGCAAAGCAATGACTGCTATGAGTAGTACTGTCACTGTAACTGGATGGGGTGTAGTACCCTGTGCCATCATCAACATGCATCTTGTGGTCACTCACAGCTACTAATGTGTGCAAGACCACTGCCTAGCATGCTGTACCTGAACTGCAGTGCCGTGGCTACGTTCACAATTACACAGCCACCTTGTACATGGGTGTGTGAGGTGCCCAGTAGGGAGCATTGCCTAACATGAGTCAGTTATGTGTTGCAGAGTGTTGCACAGCCCCATGATAGACCTCTACCCCTGAGGTACATCATGTGTGTGTGCATGACATGTGGGATACTGAAGTGTGACGTTACAGCGGGTGTGTGGTAATGCCAAATGTAGCATGTTTTCGTGTACTGCGTATGATGCGCATGTTCTGTTGTGTACAGCTGTAGCAACTATGCATATCCAATGTGCAGTACAGTGTTGCCACAATTGTGTCTGCTGCACTGTGCATTGCATGTGATTGAGGCAGCTACTGACTTTACTGAGATGATTGATGTCTCACAGTAAACATGCACAGCATACGTTATGCGTAGGTGTGTTACGTGTACATGGCCTACACCTCACCTATGACATGCACATTTCATTACCAATATTAAAGTGTTAACACACTCACCAGCATGTATCGTCTGCCCTGCTGTCACACAAGAGGGACCTACAAGAATATGACACAGTTTGTCAGTGGCCACAACTATGGCATTGCTACTGTGAGTGTGTTAAATGACAGTGGAACAACAGTCAACAGTCACAGGTGTACGGATACTATACCAAATATCAGTATTGCACACGATAGGCAGCACAACTGCTAAACACACAGTACACATGTCACATATGCATAGTCTAACAATACAGGTAATGGTAGTCTACAGCTAGGGCATATTACCTGCATGTTCCATGTCATCCTGCTGGGTGGCTCCGGTCTCCATGATGACACATGTGTGATGCTGTTGCTGCTGTAGGCCAGGAGCCACCACGCTTAGGAGCAGCTCCACCACCTGTGGCAAGCTGCTGCCTATGGATATCAGACGCACGCTGCCGAACATGTCTAATTAAATCACTGCAGTGATGGCGTACCTGCTCATATGTCCAGTTATGCATGCCTATGTAATTTACCTAGCGAACAAGGTCTTGCCACAGTGCAGTACGCTCATGCTGGTGCTGGCTGGCCCTGGAAAAAAGCAGGTTATAGTGCTGCACCAGGCTGTTCTGAATTCCCTGCTCCTCTGCAGCCATATACAACGGATTACATTGATGAGCCATAACCCTGGAAGACAATTAAACGATATGTGTGAGCAAGTTATGTGGCACACAACATTATGAAGTACAGATATCACTTAACTGCCATATATAGCATCTATTTGTCTATCAGAGGATACACACGTTCAATACTACATATCAGTGCTCAGCCCACAACTGGCTGAAAGTGCCTGCCGCACTCCATATTACAAACCAGTATACACTAGTAGTCGGCACACTGTTTGTGATACAATGCACAACCTCGCCCCGGGGGTATATATCAAGCTAATGCATGAAGAAATATGTCATCCAATGCAATGAATGTAATGTACATTTACAGTATTACCAGTAAACCACCCTAGTCTTTGATGCCATACCCCTACCTAACATATGTGCATGGTTGTTAATATAGCTGGCATACTGCTGAAACAGAGTATACATGTTGCTAGGTACACACACATACCCTGTAACACACATGTGATTGCGGGCATGGTACAGGCATCATTACACACACATCAGACATACATATAACACAGAGATGTATGCCAACACAGATGAGCATTACCTGTGTACTTTATAGTACTGTGTGTCCCTACTTACAGATACTTATGTCTGAGGTATGTAATCTGTGCAGACTACAGCATACACACAAGACAGTTTTACCAAGGACGGTGAACATACACCATACTGTGCTGTTTAGGCCTACAGCTTCAGGTAGTACAACAGTTCATAAGTGAGGTGGAGTCACCAGCAGTACCACTTACTGAGCATACATGTACTGCTTCAGCCTACAATGGGACACAACATTCGTACGCAAGGAACTATGTCACAACATATGCCACCCTACTATGTCTGCATCCCAATAACTGACACATCTTACTCTGGCCTCATGCCTAGGACACAAACTACCATGACAAACGCAACCTCACACTAAGCTATCACACCTTTACAAACCTTGCACACAGTCACTGTCACACTCATTCCACCTCACATAGCAAGTGTGCATTGTGTCGTAGGTAGGTAATACACTATTGGCCCTAGGGCCTAGAGCAGCCTAGCCATATGCTACCCTGCCCTTTGACACACATGTAATGTGATTTCACTTGCTCCTGTCAACCAGATACACAGAGGTGACTCCCAGGGCATATTACCTATCTCCAAAACAATCATCAGGGGTATGTTTGACATCTGCTAATGAGGAGCATTGTTTGTTAATGCTGGGTGGTTTAGTCCAGAGTATGGCATATTTGTGGATAGGAACCTGTACCTCCAGCATGTGCTGTTTAGTGAGGTGACAAGGATTAGGGCCCTAGGTCATGTATCCCAGAGGGATTGTGAGGTGTTGTCATGGTGGTTGGCCGACTGCTATGAGTGTGACATTCCTCTGTATGTCTGGCAGTGGTAACCTCTGGGTGGGCGGCATGCAACGCACTCTAGCTATGGTTTTGTGAGTCAGTCTGCATAGGGCATGTGTTTGAGGGCAGTATTACTCTCTGTTATTTATGTCTGTGGCCTTTCCACTTGCTGTAGTTGTCATGTGAGGTATATACCACATGGGGCATTGTGATGAGTAGACGGGAACACCGACCTATATTTCCCTAGATGACACCCCTTTTGTGATGACATGTACCACGTAGACAGATTACATGACTACTGTGGCACTGTGATTATCAAAGGGGAGACTACTGTCCACCTGTGTCCCGTGTTCCCTTCTGACACCTTCAGTGTTAGGCAGGCTACCACCTATGTGGCAGTTACAGCATAAGGTGTTTTGGAATGCTGTATGGCAATGCAGTATCAACATTGGTGTTCAGTCCATGTCTTGGACAACAGGCACCTGTTGCAGTACATATGACCCCATGTCTCCGTCTCTCTCTCTATGTGTATATATATATATATATATATATATATATATATATATATATATATATATATATATATATATATATACATATATATATATATATATATATATATATATATATATATATATATATACATACATATATATATATATATATATATATATATATATATATATACACATACATATATACATATCTATCCATATCTATCCATATCCATACATATCCATTCATCTCTCTGTCTCTCTCTCATATATATATATATATATATATATATATATATATATATGTATATATATATATATATATATATATATATATATATATATATACATATATATATCAATATATATCTATATTTATCCATATATACCCATATATATATATATATATATATATATCTATATATCTACATATATCTATATCTATCTTTATATGTATATATGTATATATGTATATATCTATATATAGATCTATATATCTATAATTCTATATATCTATATTTCTATATATCTATATATATCTGTATATGTATATATCTATATATATATATATACATATATATATATATATATATATATATATACATACATATATATATCTATCCATATCTATCCATATCCATACATATCCATTCATATCTATATATATATGTATATATATATATATATATATATATATATAAATATATATATATATATATATGTATATATATATATATATATATATATATATATATATATATATATATATATATATCAATATATATCTATATTTATCCATATATACCATATATATATATATATACATATATATATATCTATATATCTACATATATCTATATCTATCTTTATATGTATATATGTATATATGTATATATCTATATAGATCTATATATCTATAATTCTATATATCTATATTTCTATATATCTATATATATCTGTATATGTATATATGTATATATATATATATATATATATATATATATATATATATACACACACACACACACATATATTTATATTTATATATATATATATATATATATATATATATATATATATACATGTATATATACACATACATCTAAACATCCATTGCTGTACATATAGCTGCACATATAGGCACATATACTGCCCACCTTTCATGGTGGGGATGTCAATTATGCAACAGTTGTGAGATATACGGTTATGTAATACTATTGCACAATGTTGTGCAGAATGCATTCTGCTGTCCTCAGGCCGTATAGCTGTATCAGGCCTCACTGCCTGTAGCACACTGGTGCAAACCTGCTTACTACTGTTTACAAGTGCTCAGTCCCGCTAACCCCTGTGCTCATTTCTTTGACAGAAAAGTAAATGGGGAGATAGGAATGTGGTGATAAAGGGTGCACAAAGAGGGGAAGACTGTAGGGAAATCAGCTCGGGATGTACAGGATGGGTGTGGAGAAGGTCCATAGCTTCCCATTTCTTTACCAACAACAGCTGTGCATATGCAATACATTAGGAGGGATATTTGAAACCTTCCACCCCTGAGAGAGGGGTGAGGATAACTAAGTATGTTGTATTACCAATTATGAATATCAGGCACATGCACTGTTTGTGAACTGCTATACTGTCATTAGTACATTACTCACTTCTGAACAGTTTGTGGTTTGTTTGTGTTGACATTAGCACAGTCTGCTCAGGCCAACTGGACATATTTCACTACTGTGTATGCCTACCTACACCCTTGGTTTTGCCTGAATACACGGGTATATAGTACCTTTGGGTAGGGGTGCAGAACTTCAGAGCACATTATTTATTATCGTGTGATGTTTATCTTGCTGAACATGCAGAGTTGCTGTGTACCTGTAACTCTATAAAGGCTAGTAATCTGTCTGGGTAGCTCCCACCTGTGGAATTATCCAGATGATAGACAGAGGTTAGCCTAGTATTCATTGACTGAGCACCACACCAGTCTTTTCAGCACCTGAACAATGGTATTGTCACAGGTGGTTGCTAGCAGTACATGGCTACATCCTTTGATATTTCTGTGTTGTACTCCTACATAAGGGCATGCTTGTGGAATTCATTCTACAGCTATTCGCAGAGTGTGTAACAGCAGACAGGCTGATATGCCTGTATGTTTCTGACTCTTCCAGGCCTCAGATACTCTCAGGTATATATTTGAACAGCCTCAGCGAAAGGTACATATCAGTGGTATACACCTGTGATATATTTCAGATATTTTGCAGTTGCGACTTTGGGTTATTCTGAGCATATGTATTACTACACCTTTTCTGACGTGCAAGCAGTGTCTACTCTCACTTATTGACATTTATCATTAAGTGGGATTCCCCACCTTTCTGCCTACTGCTACTACATTTCACAGGGAGTCTGAGGGGCACAACTAACATTTGTTTGCATATCAGGGGACATCCCTGTAAACCAGTCACAGTTGGGAGGTCTGGCCTCTGACCTATTCAAATATGCCAGTGTTTATCCTGCTCTGATACTGTGTGGGGTTTGCAAGGTTCTACTGTAACATTATTCCCTACTAGCATGGCTGGTTCTCTTTTCACAGTCATGTCATGCAATTCCACAACACTTGCTGGTTAAGGGCCACAGGACATGATTTGTGTTATGCCATTCCTATTCTCCCTTTACATTCACTCATTGTAATGCATGATATATTTCTTTCAGCACCAAGTTATTGTATATTTGCTGTGGTGTGGTGGTACTTCATGCAGACTGGTGAGCCCAAGGTCTGGGGTTCGAGACTGACAGGTGTATTTTATTTTGCTGCTGAGCAATACAAGGGCCCTGTCATACAGAGTGACTAAGGCACTTTTAAGCAGTTGCGTGGGTTTGTGCGATGCTTAGCGATGCTTAGCTAAGCGCACACATGCACACGCTTGCTTAAACCCACTTACTACTGCTTAAATGCGCTTACTCCCGCTAACCCCTGCGCTAATTTCTTTGAAAGAAAAGAAAATGGGGAGATAGGAAAGTGGTGAAAAGGGGGGCAAAAAGAGGGAAAGACAGTAAGGAAACCAGCTGGGATGTGCAGGAAGGGTGTAGGAAAGGCCCATAGCTGCCCATTACTTTACCAGCAACAGCTGTGCATATGTTCGTAATTTGGTGTGAAATTTGCAACCTTCCACCCCTGAGAGAGGGTGAGGACAACAGAGTATGTTGTACTGCCAATTATAATTATCAGTTTACATGTCCAGTGGACATGTGTGTGAAATGGGCAGCTATGTATGGGGCGTAATTTTTTTGTGGGAACAGATTGCCCTTTTTTATTTTTTTTTTCAGGTGAGAGTGGAATGTGAGGTAGGGAACGTAGGTATATTTGGGGAGGTAGGTTGGGGAGGTAAACAGACAAGACAAACAAGACGCATACAGGGGCGGAATTTGACACATGGGGTAGTGGAACACAATTGACGGGGAAGGTTGTTTGGAAATCACAAGCCCAGGAGCCCACAGATGGTAACAGTAGAACTGAGATCCCCACCCATGGGCAGTCACCACTGCACCTTCACAGCCCCAAGGGTGGCTGTGCCGGGGGCTGAGTAGGACAGGCAGGCTTACCCAAGAGACACGCCACTCTCGCCTCAAGCTGGCGTAGGGGATCAGCGACTGTATGCTGGATCTCCCTATGCACCACAGCCCAGACCCTTCAAAGGGTGACAGGTGGCCCTTCTCCACCCACGCTTGCACAGGGGGGACAAGTCCCATCCCCTTCAGTGCTTCCACCCGAAGGTGGCACAGGACCAACAAAGCAGGGGAGCCCAGGCTGGGCACCAGACCTGCTGGTGCCTGGTGCACTCGCTGGCTGAGGTGGGGCAGGTGGGTCCACTGGGACCGGCCTTCCCATACATTCTGTGATTAGGTGTGTTTAATTACAGCATAAGGAAAACAGCATTCCATATTAGTTGTAACAGCATGCAATAATATTCCCATTAACCCAACACACCAAGGGTACAACAGTTGAACAGCAAGCATAACTCATGCATATATTGAACCACAGTGGTTATTGCATGCATGGATGTTTGGTAGTAACAGGCCACCATGATTGTGGTGTTTAAACAGGGCACATGCATCAGCGTGAATGCAAATATTTATAGAACAATAGGACATATGTCCCAACAAATATTTAAGATTACACATACCCATTGAGGTCTGGAATTACATGGTTTATGCACATGCAATAGGGCGTAGAAAAAACCTTGGTTAACATCTTTTAATGACCTTTTCATCTACAATACATTCCTAGTGACTGCAAGTGTATATCCCCTACAGGTATAATTACACTTGCCACCATACATTAGGTTGTGTAATGGGTTTGGCTAGTTCAATATATGCCCGACCTATATCTGACATACTAACTGTCCAGGATGCAGATGTTACTGCTACATATTTCTTGATTGCATTTATATTTCTTTATCTACATATCTGGGATGTTTTCACATGACATTTTCACTTTGATTTATACAGAACCCTGCATTTCTTGACACACACTCACATTTTTGGTGAAAAAATAACATGCTAAACGTGTGCCAGATTTACTTATTCATGCCAGCCAGTAACTGACTGTTGTGGATTGTATATATGTTTCACAGCTACTGGCACTTCCATCACCCACTTTATATGAGACTGCACAACTTGGGTTGCCAGCACCTTTTCATACAGTACTATTTGTATAATGCAAGGGTAAAACAACATTTCAGACTCTGTGACACAGACACACTCTGGGTTTTAGACCTTTAATAATGACATTACACACTTTTCCACAGGCTCACTCCTTTATTTGTTTTAATGGTGTATATGGCAGATATGTTCAAGACATATTATACCTTTATTAATAGGTTAGAACAATCTTTTTTCAGGCTCACTCAGTTATGTTATATGACAGTGCCTGCAGAGATATTATTCCAGACATATGTTACCTTTCTTAATGGGTTACTACACTCTTTTTCTGCCTCTCAGATGTTTTTATCTGACAGTACATGCAGAGGACTTATTCAGGCAATTTTATGGCTGTTTTATTGGACTACAACACTTTCTTTTATGCTCTCTCCCATATTTTATATAACAATACATGCAGAATAATCACTAACCTGGCTGGTGGCGCAGCCTTAGCAGCCTATCAGCATAGGCTTGCTGATTCGCAGCACGGTCACCTGCAGCTGTAAAGTAAATGAGGGGTTATTGAGACATACCTATCTGTTATACATACACCATTTTCAATTCTTACATACTGCATTCCATGGTACATACTCAGTTGTGGGGCATCCCGCCTCCCACAGGCCTCCTGTATCCACTGGTTCAGGTGGTCCTGCTTTCGTCTCTTCAGGTCTGCATGGTGGTGATGGACCTGCTCACCAATCCGAGGAACGCCTGTGGCACTGGTGAGGTCACAAGCTAACTGGTTCCAAGCCTCTGCCTTGTACTCCGTCCCTTGGAACTGGCCCTGCAGGAGTCTTGACTCGTGGCAGTGGTCAAGGAGCCAAACCATGTATTTGGACTCCCCGATGCCCCAACGTTGCGCTTGGAAGCATGAACCCTCTCCTGCACCTGCCATTCTGACTGCAAATGTGAGCTACAATCAGTTATGGCGAGTATTCCCGCCTATGGGGCTTAAATATGCCGCATTTCCTGCACTTTTTTGTGATTGGCCATTTTTGAGAATTCTAAGCTGACTGCAGACCTGCTTAGTAATGGTTAATCTACCATTTCTAAGTATATGTATGCTAATAGTCGCTGTTTTTCCTAAGCTGTCATGGCTTAGTGGTCCTGTACTTTGATTTTGATGCACAGGGTCCTGTGTTCGAACCTTGTTATTCTTTTATTTTAATACTGTCTAGACAGGCTAGGGGGTGTGGCTGCATTTAAGCAACTTAGCTCTACGTTGCTGCCTGGTGCCCTACGGTGCCCTGGTTGGCATGGCGCGCACATCCGTGCAAACACATTGCACTGGGTAAAGCGCTTTTAAACTTTGGGCAACTCTATTGCGCTGGGTAAAGTGCTATTAAACTATGGGCAACTCTGTTTAGCTGGGTAAAGCGCTATTAAACTATGGGCACCTCTGTTTAGCTGGGTAAAGCACTATTAAACTATGGGCACCTCTGTTTAGCTGGGTAAAGCGCTGCTTAACGGCAGGCTATTATATATCTGGATCCTTTAAAAATATATATTTTGTTCACTGATACATTGGCCATTTCACTGCTTTTAATAATATTTTAATCATATATGTCTGGTATTATTCTGACTGCAAATGTGAGCTACAATCAGTTATGGCGTGGATTTAAAAAATAAATAAATAAATATTTTACTTTTTATAACTGTGATGGTGGTTTACAGTGTCAGGGAGTGTGGTGTTGGGTGCAAGTGCATTTGAGCGAACTCGCTCTAGTGTGTTGACATTTTGCTTTTACTACACTTGCAAGGGCGTGGACAGTTAGACTGCTCAGCAGTCGGACACGCCCACTGCTTTCATACTCGGTCCATGTAAGAGTTACGGTTGAGTCAGTGTGCCCTCATGAATATTCATGGCACGCTGACATCATACCTTTCAACTGCAGCCTCCAAGTAGGACTTATTAAGTCTTACACGGAGGATTCGTGAATCCGGGGGGATGTTATATTTGTTCAAAACACATAAAAATATGGCACTGAACCCAGAAATGTATACCAAATGACTTCTAAATGTGACACATAGTAAAATGTCATGGCATACTCTCCAGCAATAACTGATATGTACAAAGGAAAGTTGTAACAGCTTGCCATGTAAATAGTACATTTGCAGAGGCCTGAATTCTTTGTTCTTAATCCACCACTGTATACAACCATTGCAAAAACAGCAACATTCTACATATACATACAGTACATATTAATTTCAGCAACCTGCTATGTTTGCAGTAACAGGCGCAATCCTTGGAACCAGATATTCATGTTTCTTTGCAAGGAAGAGCTTAAGGATCATTTCTGCAAAATGATAAGAATAACAAAAAAGCAACTCAGCACACTTCTACATTCTTTTCCAAAGTTTCATTTAACGTGGCATCTCTGCATACAAAACAACTTCAGTTTTCCTGCACTCTTATTAAAAAATATTGATCTAAAAGGGCTGAAATTCAAAACACCTAAAAAAAAAATGAACAAAATATGTTTTTGCAAGGGGCAACTGCCCTGCACCACCAATATGGGGAGTGCTGCCCCCCACAAACCCCTGGTACTTGATATATATATATATTCATAGATTATAACCAATTATCCCTTGTGAGACTCAAACCTTGCACCTTGTGTTTATAAGGCAAACACCTTAACCATTAGGTAACCCTATATATTGAAGAGCAAATTCCCAATTCCTCCTATACGCCATTCTTACACAAGTAATGGCTGCAACTGCAATTATCTGACTACTCTTTCAATATTCTGAATGTTCAAAATACAGTGTATATGTATGTATATATACATATGTGTATGTATATATATATATATATATATATATATATATATATATATATATATATATATATATATATATATATGGGTGTGCAGGACACTGTATCAAATGTACAGTGTACCAGCACTCTGCAGATCAATGTCTGAACGTCATACAACCAAAATTGACACATTTTGTGCATGCTCCAGGGATTATCCCAGAACGGACTAAACTAATGTCAAATGTTTTTGCAGGGCATGCCCTCTGTTAATTATAAATGTATTCTAACTCCGAGACTGCATAATCTCCAGGGAAAGGAAATATTCCCCTACTTAGGGGATTGTCAATCTCGCACACCTGTCAACCAAATGCTGTCGACTACTGTGTGTTGGGGCACTAGACATTCACTCCAGTGCCCTAGAGCCATAAATATATATATATATATATATATATATATATATATATATATATATATATATATATATATATATATATATAAATTGTCAAAGTTGGTCAGTATACAAACAGTACTTAAAGAGACTTTTTTTGGTCTTTGAAAGGTCTTTGCTAAACAAGAAGGATTAACTCCATTAGTTTCTCTTTGATGCAACAACAAAACTATTTTCCATGTTTTAGAGAAACAACTTACAGACTGCATTTGTCCATCTCACATAACTCTGCAGAACCCGGAAATCAGGAATCTGACTCCATCAAGAAGTGGTGATGGTTTGCCTTTCTATTCTATATTTCTCAGGAATTCTCCAGTACCCTTCCGTGACACACCCTTTAGTAAAGGCACCCCTAACTGTTATACAAAAAGTAAATGCAACCCCAAGACTAGCAGTATGTTTTTGACTTTTATTGTTCACTATGCCACAGGATCCCTCTAAGTGTAGAACCACCTGGTCTGCATTTTTGTATGTGAAGCAAGCTTGAAAGAGCTCATCTGCATTCAAGAGACTATGGCCTGGATGATGCTGGATGTTGAAACTATAAGGTTGGAGAACCAAAGCTTATTTGGACAATTCTGGCTTGCTGTTTAACAGTACAGCTATTGCAAGGATACATGCTCAGTAACATTATCTAAATTCCCTTCCCAATAAATTGTATTTCAACGTGCTGAGTGTCAATTTCACGGCAATGCATTTTCTCTAAGGCTGAATAATATCTCTTAGCATTGCTGAGTTTTAACAGATAGGATGCTCAGCCCTATCCTAATCTGAGACAAGGCTACACCAGTACCTTCCACAGAGGTTTCTGAATGCACTAAGAAGTGCTTGGAAATGTCTGAAGCCATTAGTACTGGTTCTGAATGTGGCACATCTTATAAATGCCTAAAGGCTTGTTCTCTTTCAGTTGCCACTTAAATTTCAAGGGATTCTTAATCTTGGACAGGTCAATGACAGTGCAATTAGTGGTAGCCAATCTTATTTATTTATGTATGTATGTATGCATGTATGTATTTATTTATTTATGCATTTACTATTAGCATTTGTCTACAAGGAAAGTCCAATTGGGCAATGAAATGAACCTTTTCATAAGAGGCCTGAGAAGAAAAGCTCCACAGTTAACAAATCTTAGAAGATGTCATACAGTACAATACAGTACAATATAATGCAAAGTATAATACACAATGCTCACTGCATTACTAGGTAAAAACAGCAAATGGTAACCACAACATATAAAAATAACATATAAAAAACAGAAGAGATAGATCCTGGAAATCATTATATTCCACCAAGTTATATTTCAATTCTATAGTAAAAATGATAAGCTATTGTGTCTTCAGATGGCACCTAAGATTATACATGAAGACCAGAACAACAGATAATGGACAGAGGGATAGAGCTGTAGCAAAATTTAGCCAAAACATCAATGGCAGAAGCATAGTTTGGAACTCAAGAAGTGGGGTCAGTTTTGTACTGCTTCCAATTTCTTCTAATGTACTTTAATTATCCGTTGAATGCTTACATAGCCACAATATGAAGCTTCTACCAATCCTTACTTGCAATTAGATGAGCTAGTAGTCAACCCACCATAACACCCAGTATTCAGAATAAATTATTACATCATCAAGTCAAACTATAGCATAGCTGGTATGGGATCTTAGAATTACATGAATCAGCATCTGGTATGTTGCAGGTGCTCCATGGGAACCAGAACATAGGACTCAGTAATAAAAATTCCATCTGGTATGGAAAATGTCATTTCCCCTTAGCTTCTAGAGATAGGAGAATTCACTGATAGCCTTTGGTTAGGTCCAAAGTGGACAAAAGCTTCTAGTTGCTCAATTCTTCAAACAGCTCAGCCACATGTGGTATGGAATATGAATTGAGTTTCCATATGCAATTTTATTTTCTAAAGTAATTAAAAAAGCTTATAGGTCTAGTAACCTTTGAGCCCAGTATAATGCGAGCAATTCCATTTATTCTGAGATTCTTCTTTACCTTCATCTTTAAGACTTCTCTATACCTTTTTCTTAGCTGCTTTGCAGTTGAATTCTAGTATATAAGTACAGTTTCAAATTTACTTTCCTATCAGACATGTTTTTTATGTTGTGTTGGATTAAACTGATTTTGCCAGGCAACTCTGAAACTATGTCCTTATTCTTGAGTACAATTTTATTTACTCTTTACTTCTGAGATATTGATAAGGTTTCATCTATTTTTAATCCATGGCTTAGTGTGAGGGCCTTAATTCCCTCTGCAAACATACTGTAGAAACTTTTGTTTTACTTCAAGGGGCTTCAAACTATTGGTATGATATATTTGTCCGGGTTTCCCCTTTTTAGTTTTCTCAAAAAGAATCTACTATAAATATTTTTTCTGTAAAAGACAACAAACTTCTTTTCAGCATTACCCCCTGGTTGGAATTCTCTGAGACCAGCATTTTTGTTATATGCACTCTGTTGTGGCTCCCATGATTTCCATATATGTTCTTTTAATATAGGCATTATAGATAATAGCCTGTCTTACAGGTCTGTAAAATGTTCAGAGACTCATACTTCTCAACTTTTTAGCATAAGAATTTCTGACAAAAACAAAAA
Source organism: Protopterus annectens (assembly GCF_019279795.1). NCBI lineage: Eukaryota > Metazoa > Chordata > Ceratodontiformes > Protopteridae > Protopterus > Protopterus annectens. The sequence continues at coordinate 875,614,558 of NC_056734.1, read as the reverse complement.
TAATAAGAGGACAAAGGCTCAAAATCAGGGATGGATTTTAAATATTGCCATTATAAACCTAGAAACCTGATAGAATAATATGTTTTACATCAGAGTGCATTACATGAAGGTTAAGACATCTGAAACTAAAATATTGTTATTATTTAGTGAACCGGGAAAAGCCGAAAGACACAAACAAACAAACAAACAAACAAACAAATCAATGCTCCATGGGCTGCTGACAAACCACTTATTTGCGCGAACTAGACCAAATATATGAAGCAAAGATTTCAACAATCTAGACAGCTGAGAGGTATTCTGTTTCCTTTCAAAGGGGGTGCGTCACTTGTTCTTTTGCTACATATAGCAAGCCTTAGGGCCGCCTGCCATATAGCATTTCAAATGGTGTGAACCCATCTGGGGCTTGGAATGCTTCCATTCAGCAAAGATAATATACAGAAGCAATAGGTCCCATTATCTCTTAACTAGTTCTGTCACCTTGTTTGATACAGACGTTATAATTGTGTGATGCCTCTCCACCAGCTCATCTTGTTGAGGCTGGTCTGTAGCTGTTTTACTTTAAAATATTGGCAAAGTTCATGATTTAATATGGGCATCAATGAAGTACCCTGGTCAGTAAGAATTTCTTGGGGAATTTCTAACCTATTATAAAACAGTAGTAGTTATTTTTCTAAGGGCTTTGCATTAACTCAGAAAATGTTATTGCATAACCAGTAATAATCAGGATATACTGACAGCCATACTTCTTAACTTCCATATTTTCACAGAATGTCCAGATTTTTGTCTCATATTTTTGGCCTGCTCCGGATAATATTTGTGGGTTTTTTCTAGCAAATCATTGAGGACTAAAGTCACTAAATGATAAAAATCATTTGAGTATCAGACTTTATATTTTTCTGCCAAAAATGCATATCATTACAAAATCTAAAAACTTTTTCAATTTATAAGAGCAACAATTAAAATATGTCCCTATTTTGGGCCTTTGTCCCCCATTATTTTTGGCTATGTCCAGATTTCTTGTGCTAAGAGGTTGAGAGGTATGATGAACCCTACTCAGATTTACAAGCAGACCTACAGTGTCCATGGCTATTCTCTCAAATGGTACTTCTACAGTAGCTAAAGGTATCACAAGATCTTCATCCCTTATAGCATGCTGCCCTTTGACATTATAGGTAAACTGCACACAATTGTCTATGTTATTCAAAATACCAGACCAATACTCGTCAAAATCAGAGCTGTTGCCCTTTTCTCTTCCTAAATGACCACTCAGAATGTGGTTATATGCTAATTTCTTCACAAATGCTCTGAAAGACTTTGGAATTAGTAACTAGCTTGTTGTCTGGTCTTTTTTTTTTTTTTTTTGGTTACCATGTACAGCTATTTTTTTCCTTAACTCAAGGTAATTGTAAAATATAAGTCTACTCTGTTCCTTTGTTTTCCCATCCAGTCTTGCTGTATTCTCTATAGCCCAACATAATGTATTGTCTTCACACAGGGTCTTCTTGAAATTTGATATGGTTTATCTGGAAGTCAGCCAAGTTAGCAATAGTTTTGTCAGTATACTGATGTGAAGTGGAGATCATGGTCTCTTCTATTCTCTTCTTTTCTGTAATAAATGCCTGTATGATTTTCCCCTTCATCTAGTGTATCCTCTACAACAGGAAAGTCATCAAAATAATTTTCTTCCACTATGAGTGAAGGTAGTTTCTATTTCTCTTCCTCAGTAGTTATTTTAGTTTACTTACATTTAGAGTCTTACTTCTGTTTCTGACTGTCTGCTTTAGTGTAAGAAGTTGAATTTTAAGGCTAATTTCTTTTTCATTTAAAAATATATTATCTATTACTTCCATAGTTTCTACACCTACTTCCCTTAGTCCAGTGTTAACTATGCATCAGACCCTGTTAACGCTACTCTGATCATTTTTATTAGTTGATTTATCAGAGCCTTTTGGTAAGGCTCAATATCAGAAACCAGACAGAAATGGTGCTAAAATACCTTAATATAAAAAGGAATAGCTCAGTTCAGTACATTGCTGAATAAAGTCCACACCAGCAGTCATATAAACAAGTATTTTTATGTAAACATATTAAGAAGTCAGAACATTTTCCCATAAAGTTCGTTTGCTTAGGAATAAAGGGCTTTGCATATTCCAGTCTTGCACCTATTGCTTTTTTTTTGGGGTGGGGGTAAATATATTTCAGTTTATATATCTGGTTGAGGCTTTCCTCCCCACATCATGCACAGTTCTTTGAATATGGAAGTCTTGGCCAATTATTACATCATGAGTTAAGCTAGGTTCTAGAGTTACTGGGTGTGAGTCTTTGCTAGGATGATTTGCATTGCAAACTGTGTTATACGATACTTCTTTTAGTCTCTATGTACAAGTTTCCTCAAATTGTCTGTTTACTTGTATTTTTACATATTGTTATCTAACCAATGCCCTCATACTGAGTAAAAAAACTTGTATCTTTCTGCTACAATATTACACAATTATTATATTTAATTATATTACTAATGGTTCATTGGCAAAAAGCATAAACCCTAGTTTTAGTAGTAATGGTTCAACATTATCCCATTCCATGAGCATGATTTCAGGTGCAGTTTTTCCCAGCATTAACAGGTTTGATCTGTGCCACTTCTAGGACACTTATGTATATTTGGTAATTAGACTTATCAGAAGGGGAAAACACCATATAAATGCAGTGCTAAAGTACAAGATAAAAAAATGTTTGCTATAATTAATGACTTAACTAAAAAGTTGGAAGATGTTACTAAGATTGCTGCACAAAATATTTTATGTATCACTACAATGACATGCCAGAACTGGTTGTGGTAAAATAAAAAGCTGAATTAATAAAGTATGTACATCACAGACGTAATAAATGCTGCTAGAAGATTTGGCTCCTCCGTCACCCTGAAACAGATTAAGCACTTCCTGGTAATTTTTCCTAAAGTAATACCAGCAGATGGTGCCACAAAAATGTGTATTCACCTCAGCTACTTGAAGGAATCCCTCAGCCTCACCCTTACCTAGCAGACTCATGAGAATACCATCAAACTGCTTCAAGAGTTTGTTGTAGACATCAACAACTGGCACAGATGCAGCTGTCTCCAGGATACCATTCAGGGCATAGATATAGCTGGAAAAGCCAATCTGAATGTGACTGGGAGAAGTGACAGCTACAAATCTGAAAAAATAAAGAGTATTTACCTGTAAAAGAAAAAGAAATCTGTCACATATATCCAAACTGACACACCAGTTTACAAACCAGGGCAGACAGTTTCCTTATCTGAGCCATTTTAATAAAAAGGAGAACAGCAGTGAAACTACAGTCATCTAGCAACCACTGTAACCTGCCATCTGACCTGCAAGTGTAAGTGTACCAATGGCATTGTTACATGGCTTTATGGTGTAATACCTGCAACTTCCCAGGACTTTTTTTTGTAACTACTGGCATGCATGCTCACTTCCTGGGCACCTTCTAGGTTTTTAAACAACCAGTAATAGGTGTCCTGTCTCCCATAGGGCTAAAGGATAGATTCTCATCCAAAATAACAATCTCTATTCCACCTAATCTACCCTAACAACAGTTTGCCTAGAACACTTGACGCTTTTTCAGGTTAGCAAAGTCTAAATATTCCAGTCCAACTCCCAGCCAGTACCTTACAACTAAAACACTTGCTGGGTAGCTGAAAATCCAAAACAAACGAAAAAATAAATAAAACAGCATTGTATATATTGCTGAACCCTGTTCTAACCTCACAAAACCTCCCTCGATAACTAACTCCCTTTTAGCATAGTTAGAGAGCAGCCTCATGAAATAGAATACACCAACCTGAGGCAAGACATATCCTACTAGTTTTCCATCTTTTTAGATTGTTTTCTTAGAGCAAAATCTTCAGTGCTCGGGTCAACCCGATCTATTCGCCCTCACTATGCTCGGGCTTACTCCAATCCCTTACCCTATCCCCTTCCTACCCAGCCCCTCTTTCCTCTGACATATAGCTTACTCATCACGTCCTTTCCCATTTCCACCTATCCATACCCTCGTGTCATTCCAGTACCCTCCCCTCAACCCCACCCCTTCTAACTCACATCCTACATCTCCACACTCTCACTCACCCTGACACCTTCCACATCCTATCAACTCTTCTATCCCACCTACTGCATACCATGCAATACCTCAACTGCCTTACATCTAATATTCTCCTACTACTTTTAATCTTTCTCACCCACACCTACACCTCACTACACCATACCCACATTACACGCATCCATTCTCCTACACTTCCAACTACCACTGACCCAAAATCTCACTCCTTCTCTGACATCTACCCACAACTATATAGCAACTCTGGATTCACTATGTAATCCCGAAATACTGAAATCCAGAATTTCATTATTTCGAAATTATATAGCCGAACACACCAAACACCGAAACCCTACAACCGTGAAATTCAAAATCCCGACGGTACACTACAGATACAACACACGCAAACGCATACACACAACCTCCCTCCAACTCAAATATAATATCCTACACTACAGATAAGTAGGGGGCAAGCCCCCCCTGCACCTCCATGTGAGGTGCAAGCCCCCCCACCCCTCCTACTTCTATATACACTAACTTCGAGATTGCACAATCAGACACACACAGGTAACTCACTCCAACACATTGTACACACCCTCACACACACACATCACAGTCAAAACACACACACTGACATATACTAAAGCTCCTAACCATCACACATAAACATACATACATACCCAAACTCACATCTTACCATTCACACACCACAACACCAGAAGCGCTAATTCAAAATCTCCATACTTCATGATTTTGAATTTCGTGCTTCTGGTTTACCGATATTTCAAGACTTCACTATTATAATTTTGAAGTACTGAAATTCGTGATTTCAGTATTTCAAAATTAAATAGGGAACCCAGCCACTCTACATATCCACATGCCTCCTGAACACTCCTAAATACCATCTGTCCAACTTCCCTAGCCCACGGTCATCCTAGGGCAACAGTTAATCTAAAACATCTCATATTACACTCTATCACTAAAATTAAACTGCATGCAGACATCCACCCTAAACCAGGTCTCAATTACACCTGCTCATCTACACATACATCATCCAACTGTTCACTTGCCCACCTGAAAACCCACCCCTAGCCCCCCACTCCCAAAAACATCCAACTCAGACCTTCTACTCACCAGTTTCAGTCTTCGTAGTATAGCCAACAAAGCTAGTGTATTTCAAGCCACCGTAACCACCTATGACCCTGACATAGCAGTTATAACTGAAACCTGTTTAAAGCCACATATCAAGGACAATGAAGCTATCCCAGATGGCTATAACATTATCAGACTAGACAGATTACATAAAAGGTGTGGTGGTGTAGCTGTATTATTTAAAAATACCCTTATAAGTTGAACAACTCCATTGCTCTCCACCCGACCTAGAGAACACTAAGATCCTAACTACACATCTTGAAGTAAATCCTGATAAAACAATTATTATCATTGCTGTCTACCTCCCTCCTGGTAATACTCTACCCATCATTGAAAGCCTCCTTTCATGTGCATCCCTTAACTTCAATCAAGAAACAATTATTCTTGGTGATTTCAACCTCGATTGGCAAACCTGTACATCCAATAACCCTTCAAATTTCCACAATCTCTTCAATTTCACCCTGACCATAAATTGCCATACATGTTTAAACAAACACACCAACAGATAGTCTACATTAGATTGGATTCTAACCAACAATCCCAACCTAAATTACATATCAGGCTGCCTTCCAGACCCTTTCAGTGATCATGCCCCACCTTTTTCTACAGAAAACGTCTACACACTCTATCTAACATCTCCTACAAATACATTTGTTGCAAAAAACACTTCTCCCCCTCAATTTTTAATCAGATCCTACAACAATTTGACTGGACACCCCTAAAATATCTGTATCTTGAACTAGCAATACAATTCTTCAACTCTACCTTCTTTGACATATTCAAAAACCTTGCCCCAATTAGAAAAGTTCACACAAAATCCAAGCCTCTGCCCTGAATAACCAAATAAACCAAACTCTTACTTAAACAAAGAGATAGAGCCAGGTCTGATTTCCATCCCACCAAAAACATATCGAGCCTAACTACTTAGAAACAGCTATGGAATCAAGCAAAAAAACAAATCAAAGCAGACAAGCAAAAGTACTTCCTCTCCTGTCAACAAAAACACCAACCCACCCACCCCCATCAATTCTGGGATAACATAAAGTATCTCCTAAGCCCAGGCCACTCCCTTACCCCAACGCCAATAACCACTAACAACACTGTACCCATAGCAACCCAAATCAACTCCAACTTCATAAATTCCATAATCTCCCTTCTAGGCAATCATCCTGCTACACCTCTTGCACTCCCTACCATCTTCCCTGATAATCCTAACCCATTCTGCTTTTCTCCCATTCAAACAAGCTACATAAAATCTCTCCTAGCCAAACTTAAACCCTGCTGTCTGGCTGCAGACCAGCTCCCAAATGAGATCTTAAAATGTGCAGCCCCATCCATCGGTCAGTCTCTGAACAATACGTGCCTTATCTCTGGAAAATATCCAATATCATTCCATTACACAAAGGAGGTCCCCCCAAAGAACTATCCAACTTCTGCCCCAGTGCCATTCTATACCCCCCTAGCTAAAATCCTAGAAAAATGCATCCACACACAGCTTCTCAACCATCTACTCTCAAATAATCTCTTATCCCATTCACAACACGGCTTCAGAGCCAAACACAGTACTTCCACTCCACTAATCTCTTTTACTAATGCCATTCATCAACTAAGAAATGAAGACCAGGCAGTCTCCTCCATCTTTCTGGACATGTCTAAAGGCTTCAACATAATTTCCCACCAACTCCTACTGAATTAACTCTCTACATACAGCATCAACCCACCCTCTCTGTCCTGGTTCCTCAGTTATCTTTCAAATAGGCATCAGGCTGCCAAATGGCAAAATACTCTTTCCCCCCTTCTCCCCATTTCTGTTGATGTACTCCAAGGTTCTATACCAGGCTCTCTCCTCTTCATCCTTTTCACAAACGATCTCAGCACAGCAAGTAAACTAGCTATGACTGTCCAGTATGCAGACAATGCTACCCTTGTATGGTCTGCCCCAAAACCCCAAGAACGTCAAATAAAAATACAATCATCCTTCTTAAGCATAGAAAAATACCTTTCAGAACATCAACTAATTCTCATCCCAAACAAAACCAAGCTTATAATCTTCAAAATCAAAACATCCAAACCTTGTAATTCCCCTCTATCAATTTACTCCTCAAACAGCACCAGGATCAAACCCACAACTCGTTCCAAACTCCTTGGAGTCACTATTGATGAGAATCTAACTTTTAAAAAGCATGTCTCCTTAACAATCAAAAAAGTGCACATAAAGCTTGGCACCTTATATAGGGCCAAACCATACCTATCCCACAATGCCAGGCTTGCCACAGCTCCTTCTCACCTATTTTTGCCCCTCCTTTATGGTTCCCACATACTCACCAACCTTTGCAAATTGGTCCTAAATAATCTAGAATCCTGCTATCACAAAATTGCAAAGTATTCTTTCAATGACCCACATAGGACTCCCCATTGTACTGTGCTCTCTCAGCTAAAATGACTTGAACTCCCTAATCTTCTGGCTCTCAAACAACTATCAATGGTCCACACAATAATTCTCCTTCCCACGAACTCCCCTGCCCTCTCCAATCTCGTCCAAACAAATCTTAACCCCTGGACCCTCAGATCCTCCTATAATTTTACACTAAAGGTCCCCAAATCCCATAACTATCATGGTGACTGTCTCTATTCTAATAAAATTATGAAATTCTTGAATACTCTCCATCCTGCAATTACAAAAAACTCACACCATCACAAGTTCAAACAACTACTAATAAACTACCTAACTAAGCACTGGCTTTGCTTCTGCCTCACTGCAGGCTAATCCATCTATCCACACTCCCCTCGCTGCCTACCCATCCTGGTATTTCCCAACACTACTGCTACAATTTTTACCTGATCCCACTCCGACTAAATATTTATTTGCATTAACTCCCTCCTTGCTACCTTCTCAACACTGCTTATATGAAAATGTTTACAATGTTAAATATCTAATTTCAAGTCAAAAAATGCTATTTTGTGCATCATTAGTTTTCCCTAAACTGTCTTATTATAAGTACAAATTGTATATTAATGTCTTAAAATTACTGTACAGTGAACACATGCTGTGCCTTACAATATATATTGTACTGTTGTGGAGCTTTTCTCCCCGGGTCTCTGCTGAAAATGAGCTCCTGGCCCAGTTGGACTTTCCCAGTTAACAAATGTAATAAATAAATAAATAAATAAATAAAATCTTGCTATTGCTATATAATATAGTTTGTGGCATCAAATATCTAAAATGACTGTCAGCAATTTGCTAAATACAGATAAGGACAGAAGAATTTGTTACCAGTATATAAGCATGGCACACTATTGACTTGGGATCAGTACCTCAGCACAGTATTCTGTGATATTTATTCCATCTTTTCCACTGTCTGCTGGCCTTGCTCAGCTTACCTTATATTGTACAGAAAGTCCTGATAATAAACAACTTCTAGCTTAAATGAGATTAAACGCAATAGTAATAGAAAGGTACAAGCCTTTATTTACCATTTAAAAATATTCAAGCCTTCAATAAGTCAGGAAAAAGTATCAGTCATCTTCAATGGAATTAACAAATCTGCATATGAAATTAGGAATATCTTGCTTTTGATTTTTATATTAGGTTGCTCTTTAATGGCATCAGAAATGTTCTCAGATGAATGTGTACAGTTGGAAGGGGTCCACAAACAGAACTGGGTATACTATATGTTGAACAATAAAGTGACTGAACCATTAAGAAAAAGCTCATTGAAACAAAAATATGAGACTTTTTTATCAAAACAGAGTCCATAAGTAAACTGTCTTATAATAAGACCTGCAATGACAAGCATATTTCAGTTACCTAATTTGGTAATTCCAGTTACATTTTACATATCTTGTGATTTTTAATGGAATTCCTTGGAAGGTTTAAGTCAGGGTACCTAAGGATTTAATAAATGTATTCAGCTTTTATTTCTTATAGTTTGTTTTTCTCTTGTTGTTTTAAGGTTACATACTGCTGCGAGTACTGAATCCAATGAATTTCTGCTGACTATTAGCTGTTATTAACTCTATTCATCCCAGCTGATTTGTGTGCAACATTTTAACACTGATTATGTCATTATTAATATGTTACAAAATGATATGCTCCATTACTTTATAGATATTACTGGCGAGGTTTATGGTTCTATAGTTAACCAGATCACTACTCAGTTCCTCTCCCCCCTCATATGGATTGAGAAGACTACCTCAATTTTCCAAACTTTAGGCGTGAATTCAGTGGAGGGGCTGAGGCTGAATAAAGTTAATAAGTTGTCTGGCAGACAATGTTTGGTGCTGACAAGAAGATAGCTGGTACATTTTCTGGTGCCACAGTGATATTGTTGTTAGACCTGGATAGAGCACTAAGGTCTTTCTTGGAGGATACCGGGGGGGCATAATTATGATAACAAGTTGTGAAAAGTTTGGGCGAGATAATGGAGTAAAGTTTGAACTGAATTTGCCAGCCAGTCCATTGGCTATTTCTTCTTGAGATGCATATGAGATGTTGTTTTTTCATTAAATCATAGCAATACTGACAGTTACTTCTAAAGATTCTCACATACATGATGAAAGCTTTAGAGTTTCCTTATTATGGGTGGCAATTCTCAAATCATGCTTGCTGCTGGAGGATTTAATTTTGTTGCTTTCGGGGAGGCAGTGCTCAGAATGTCTGTAGTGAGGCTAATTTTCTCTTGGCTGCGATCATAGTGTAATAATTGCTAAACACATTGTATTACATAATGCAAAGATGTGATTTCCTGTTATGTAGTTTGTTGTTTTGCAAACTTGTAATAAAAAGCGACTTTGTCTAATGTCATACTGCGTCTGTGGGGTCTATATTATGTTGTCAAAAGATGTGTTCATCGAACATGTCTTCATTGACACATAAACAGCGAACACAGTAATCACCAAATGGCCACTTCAGCAATTTTTTTTTTCCAGGGGAAAAAAATCGCTTGTCCAAAGAAACACAAAACAAATGTTCAAACCCTGCAAAGTGGGAGGGGGGTTTCTGCCCCCCCCCACACCCACTAACTAAATATACCAACTCTGAGATCGCACTAGAGTGGGGAAAAGGGCAAAACCCTGATGACGACCAAGCACTGGTAACAGAAGATTACTGTCTGAATAACTATATATATTTTTGCTTAGATGTTAAAATTTTTTCTCGCACTGTATATAAACATTTTCAAATTACTGAAGGTGAGAAATGTTCATACTACTGGTGTGTAAGTCACATTATACCCCAAGTACTGTGATGAATAAACATATGTAAACTGTTCAGACTAGCACCACAACACTGCACATGCGAAAGATAGCCATGTAATCATTGGATCCATTAGTTTAATTAGGTATATAGGCCATCAGAGGTAGGAATACCTCAGTGACTGGTAATTGGACAAGCCATGTCCCATATTCCATTGAAACAATAGGCTTACTACTTGCTTCTCTGCCTCAATAGTTTTCACATGTAACAGAAAACCCCACAGTTTGGGAGCAAGTAATGACTTTGCTAATTTTAATTAACTATATGTACACTTATGCTGATGACTGTTTTTGTTCTATTAGGATAATCAATGTTCATTCCTGGGCTGCAGTCTCACTACATGATGTTATGCATAATCGGCATGTATCACCACATTTGACAATGCCCAGTGCCATTCTTCATTACATGCTCTTATGCATAAGTCACACATACCCAGTAATTTCATCTCCGCATGCTATATTATGCATCAGAACCACATTCCACTTGTAGTGGAGCTAGGATAGAGTGGAGGGGCACCTTTTCCATGACCAAGGTGTGAATAAGGCCAGTCATGTGGCAGTGATGTACCATCCTTCTGTTTGTTAATGGCAGTAGTTAGGGGTAAACTGCAATCCATCTGTGATATTTTAATTGAAGTAACTTTTTTCTTTTCTACAGATGAGAAACAAGAACCATTTTTTAATTATTTTTTGTTTGCTTGTTTGTTTGTTTTTTCACCTTCGGCCACATGCAATCTATGTTAGCCCCTTTTCACTTTGTTGCACCTAAATAGCACATTAGCTGCCTTTAACATCATTCTACACAGTTTGCGTTACCCACAAAGCAGTACAATCACTGTCTGGAAATGATATTACCATCATCATCCTGCTATGCGACTATTTGTAATCACTGCCTTAATAAATGGCTGTAACAGGACCGACAGTGATTGCACGGCATCATAAGTAGATGCTGTACTGGTCAAGCTGTTTCACAAGTTTACAAAACACCCACACCCCCTAACTAAATATACCAACTCCGAGATGGCACTACAGTTCAGCCCACACTAACAGAGGTAATGGTCAGGGAATGGGACTGCTAATAATAACAAATTAACATGCACATAACTTTATTACAACTAAGGGCAGCAGAAACAACTTCACTTTATTAAGGAGTAAATAAGACACATCAGTGCCACATATAAAGCTAGTACAGCATCAAATGACATTTCACTGCAATATCATAGAACTGTCTGAGAAACAAAACACTGTCAAAGCACAGGAAACCAGTGACACCTTAGAAATGCAGCATCCCATCTGCATCACAGCAATACAGTCTGGAAATCAATCATACAACAGGTGCTTTTCCTGGGCTCACAAACCCCTCTATTATATTATGTCAAAGTAAGGATGGGTGCAGTCACGCAAGTGTGACATTTATTAGCCTTTTTTATGTCCCACAGAAAACCTGACAGCAGCATTAAACATTACTGACTATGACTCATGCAGAAATTTTACTGCGCGGAAAGGATAGCATGCCTAAAGTTATTGCTTTCAATTGGTATCTGATAATGCACATGTTCTGCATCAGCAACATGTTCTATCTAATACTATGATTTATACAGCATCAGTGTGTATTTTTACAATGCTGCCACCAGGAGTGGGTGTCTTATTTCATATTAGTGAATGTATTGAACATATTGCAGAACTCCATTTAAAGCACATTGGTTTGCATTCATGAGTGATCATTTTTCCACTACAGAACTGGATTTGTAGATGTGCAGTGAGATCTGTCTTGCTGTGCTGCATTTATTGGCAGGTACAGCATTCCTATCCTTGCTGTCATTGCCTGACTCTATGACAGGATGGCATTCTGCATGGAGAAGACAGCTGCTATTAACATACATACATACACTAAGTGAAAGGGCACATGCTCTTAGATTTTGGTACTATGCATAAGCATTTTCTCAGTACATTTTAGTGCATGAAGTACTGCAAATGCTATGAAGAGGAATGCAAATAATTTGAGTATTGCTATTGCTGTCACACTGAGTGCTGAGCAGTGCCATCAAATCATTAGGAAAGAGATTTGTACTCATGCAGTTCAATGTTTTCTTACCATAAGATGTCTGTCTTCAGACCTTGATAACCAGTTCTTTCCACGACTTCATGGATATTCCACAACTCAATCAGGCTCATTAGCAGCCATGCTTCCCTGTGACTGATTTGCATTATTACTAAAGTATACTGCTGATGTTATCCACCTATAAAACATAAATGATCACTGTCAAAACCATGCCTATTATTGAAATACTTCACTTACAGTATTTCGTAGCTAAGGGTCTAAGGTTATATTACCTAGTCTGCATGCATCAGGACAGCAAAGGATCCAATAACTTTATAAATAAAAATGGTATAGGGAAATAGACAGTGGAGACATGTCAGTAATAATGTCTCAATAGACTTTTAACATCCATAAAGAATAATATATACAATCTTGCTACCTAAGTTGATTAAAAGTAGATTGCATTTACTGCCATATTCACCCATATGTTGGCTTACCACATTTACATGTAGAGGTACAGGCTAGTTAACAGGGCACTTGCCCATGAGATGACACATCTAAAAAAAAAAGAATAATTTGCAGTCATTTTACAGCACAGTTTCTTACATCCATTACTGTCATACCCAACATTGTCCATGACATCATGCTACAAGTGATGAATCTGAAACAGGTAGACATCAAATGAGAATAAAACATTATATTCACAGGAAATTACAGAAAATTTCTACTTAACTCAGTTCAAATCGTGACACAACCATATACAAATCAAAGCAATGTAATGCATGCTCTCACTTCTTAGCCTATTTCCCTTGTATAATTCCAGTCCCACCTTTTTACTTTAAAAACATATCTTGCAGGAAAACAAAAGACCTACTGTCTAAACTAAACATTAGCACTGGAGCTATGTTTTACAAATTATAACCCAGCTCCTTAAGGTATTACCACAGCTAATTGCTAAACCTTTGGCACACATCTACAACCTCTCACTTACCTCAACAATGTTCCTCTCCCCTTTTAAGCAAGCTGCTGTAATCCCCCTACTAAAAGTCTCCAAGTCCCAAAATTGTAAAGTTTACAGATGCATTTCTAAAATCTGCCTACTACAAAAATATCTGAAAAATGTCTATATAGGTAAATCACTGCACATATAAATTCCTATGGTCTCCAATGTGTCCAACAACATGGGTTCCACAATGCTTTTAACACACTCACTGCATTATTTATGCTCATTAATAAAATCTGCTTTACATGAATGACTGTTGAACATCTGTTCCTTCTTAATGAAATGTCCAAACTTAACTTTAACTACAAACAGTGAAATAGTTTAAAAGCTATCTTTAAAACAGAAGCTTTCAAGTACACAATAATAACATATTATCAAATCCAGAAACTCTTAATATTGGAGTACTGTAATGCTTGTCCGTTGGCCCCACACTCTTCTGCATGTTTATGGATAAAAATACCCATAACCTTCCCCAGTTGAACTTAATTGTGTTTGCTGATGATCTCCTCCTCATTGAATCCAATCATTCACACCACAGTGTACAAGGTCACTTGCAAGAGAAATTCTCTGTGCTTTGCAATTGGACTGCAAGGAACACATTAAAAATCAGTCTTGACAAATCCGGTATTAGGCTGCTTGGAACCCCTCAAAAACTTAAACTCTTCCCCCAGGAACAGTAAAATACACCCATAATAAGGCTCTTCATAATATGACAATGAAAGAAAAATGGATATGCTACTAGAACCCACTTTCAATGGTCCCACTGACCACATGACAAGCAAAATATTAGGTGAGTTACATTTTTTCAGCAGAGTAACACATTTTCTATGACTCACAAAAATGAACTCATTCTTAAACTTGAATATGCCGTACCTCTATTAACCCTCCATTCTATTAGTAACTCCCAAAAGCTACAAGTAATTGAAAAAAAAAATGTGAATCTGCACTCCTTGCCAGCCAGTATACCTATCACTACTACCTACTAAAGACCTTCAACTGGCTCCCAATACAAAGCAGAGCAGAGTATCATTAATACTTAACAGCCTCATATTCGAAAAAGTCACCGCACTCTACTGAAATCCAAACTTTTTGTTAGAGCTCCACCTTATGTACTCAGAAACATACAAGAGGAGAGATGTCTCCTCATAAAACTTAGATTTTACTAGAGGAGAAAGAGGTTTCACAAAAATAGGCCCAGCCACCTAGAGCTACTTATTCTCAGATATAAGATCAAAAAACTTACTACCAGAATTCAAAGGCAAACTAAAGGACTATCTTAAGAGAGAAACACAGTGCAGCAGTTTTAGAGATGCAGCACAAGGTATCACGTGTCACAACATTACTGTCAATCCTTTCCAGCACTGCTGCAACTATTTGCAAGTGAAGCCTATGAAATCCCTATTGTAATACCATATTATGCATGGAAATGACACATTAACAGTTGTTGTCATAAATAATCTATATACACTTTCAATGATCAACATAATGATGTCAATAATATCATTTGAAAAACTTGCCTTTTTTATGCTTATCATTTAAATGTATGTTGTTATTGTTTCGAACTGTTACTGTTTTGAGGTGTGATGTACATAACTGTGTGAGTAACCATATCTATTTTAGTATGAGAATGTCTCTTGTTCATCTTGAAATCATGCACAGTATGCTACCTGCCAGGTCACTTCCAGTTTAGCTCTGATATCTTTCTTCATGTTCCTGAAAGGACTAAGATCCTCAACCCCAATCACAAATGAGCTAGGAAGCAACCCATCTTCTGCAGTTGTTGGTGGTAGAGCACTTCTATCAGATGCCTGTTAGGAGAGTGGGTGAATCTGGTGTGCCCTCCTCAATGTGCATTACATATGCTTTTAAGGCTACATCTGTAGTCTTTCAAACTGCACCAAATATGTCCATCTACAGTCAGGCTTGGGTCAGTTTGGTGAAGCAGTTGCTAGTAAAGTTGCACCATGAGAACACAGATCCCAAAGTCAACCCTGCCCTACAGATCAGATCTGTCCTCTTGAGACTCAGTCATTATTGAAGATATTCTATGATATACAGGAATTACTGTCTGGCATTATGTGATTTGTGTAACAACAACTCCTGTTTTTTTTTTTTTTTTTAAAAAAGGAAAATGTTGTGCAGTACAAGTGTACATTGGCATGTTTCCATACACCTGGCTATGACAGTCTGACAAAACCACAAAACCCATGTGCACTATAAAGAAACCAATAATGCCCTACTACCCATCATCAGTGTGGCAATACTGCAAAATGTATCCAATAGTCTGTGTGAGGCACATTACCACACATGTTTGTAGCAGACAAGACTTGACATATAAAATAGCCACATACAAATAGCTATAGAAGATATTAGGTATAAACAACTGGCAGAATATGAGTTGTGCCATCTGCAATGCATACCATATCAGCAGTCTAATTGATAATGCTAGCATACCCAGTACCAGATAATCTATGAACCAGACTGGGTTTTGATTTGTTTCAGTATAAAGAAGCCATTTCATATGTGGAGGTTATTATTTTGTGTTCTATGAAAGAACAAACTAAGAGATACAAGTGCAAGCATGGTTTATGCATTAAACTCCAAATTCTTGAAGCAGGGGATATTTGAAGTTGTCACATCATGTGAACTTCATCAAACTAGTGTTGCCCCTCAACTGTGACTTGAGGAGCAAAAAAAATGAAAGGTCTTCTCAAACTTAAAGACCAAAAAATGCTCTTAAACTATAGCAAGCTGCTTGCTACAAGTAAAAGAAGCAGCTTGCTACATTCAGTTTACCACAGACAGCACTTCAGCTGCAACCACAAATTCACTATTGTTATTTATTTCTTTAGTTCCAATGTTATGTTGTCTATCAAAATGAAATCTGCTTCTGCATTTCAGCCTCATCAGCATCCACTGATCGAGCCTCTTATGACCTAGTGCCTGGAGCAAATGCCCCCTTCACTACAAATAGCTACAGCTGTGCACTAGAACATAATACAAAAGTCATGAATTCAGAAGATCTGTGCATGAATGAAAATTCAGACATACAATATCCAGTGCAGACTATCCATCATCCAAAGATAAGGCAGAGTCAGCTAACCGTATATTGCCTGTTCATGACATCTTCTTTTAATGAATAGTCCTGCTTTATTCCAACTATTTATCCATTTCTGCTTTGCTTTGCATCCTACAATTGTTGCTTATTTTCCTTTGTATATCATATCCTTTGTTTCATTCATTTTGATTAATTTCTCATTTTTACATTTGATTGCTACCTGATTTCTTTCTCTCCTTTTTTCAGTTAAGCTGATTTGGACAGTTGCTAGTCACACTATTTTAAAGATTGTGGCATGTGCAAAGCAGAGGTGTTTCCTTGTTTCTCTGTACAGTTTGTGTAAGTAAACAGTGTGCTATTATTTTGAATCAATTACAATGTCTAAAGAAGTATAAACAATATGCTAAAGTTCAAAGTGAAACTTAAGTGTTATGTGAATGTGGGAAATATTTATGAGTTCCATGATTTTTTGCAGTTTGTGAAATTGATGGCCATAAATTAAAAGAGATGCACCCTTTGTGACATTCTGCATATGCATACAATACAGACAGAAATAATAATAATAATGAAGTAACCTAGGAAATGAGAGGTAGGAAGATTATGACTGGGTTTTGAAGTGAAGGACATTTTAGTATGAGTAGTGTGTGGTATGAGATTAATTAGGCTAAGAAGTAAAAAAATATATAATGTTCTGCAGCACCCCCCCCCACACACACACACACACAGCAGCCCCCTGCCAATCCATTCTAGTGATCCATTACTTGGCTATTGCTCCCCTTTTACCATAAACACAGTTCAAACCTATCAGTGAGCACACTTTCTTATTTACTTCTACACTAATTACAGATATTGAAATAAAATAACAAAAACACAAACAATACAGTCTCATGATGAAAACAAATTTGGCATGAACAAGAAATTATCTGCCACTGAAGCTCACATTCATTGAAATGGCATTGATACCCACATTCAAAGAAAATGCATCTGGCCGGTGGAGGATTAAGTTTACCTTTGGGCTGTTTTCAAACTATAGGCTTCTTGCATGATTTTTAGGGCCATGCATACATGCATGTATTCTTTGATTCATCTTTCTGGTTGCATTAAATTATATTCCTTGTATGATACACTATTGCTTGTTAGAATGTGTTTTAAATTTGTAGCTTTGCACATTTCCAGTAAGCAATGAAACATAATATATGAACCAATAATGATAAAACTACCAGATTCAGAAAATTTCAATCATAAAAGGCCATAAAAGGCCACGCAAACTTATCATTACAGTCCACCAAAATCAGTCAATAAGCACAATCTCCGCAGAAATGAGGTTTGGAACAGACCATTTTGTCCAGGGACATCTTCAAGGTGGGGGGGTTAATTAGAGTTGCAGGATTTGGGAGGATAGGGGGTTGGATAGGGTTAAATAGGAATGGGTGAGGTTTGGGAGGAAGTGAGGTAGGGGTAGGGAGGGGCTTAAAGGATATTAGGCAAGTGTAACTGGATTAGGAGTCACATTTTGGCATGAACTTGCTATGAGAGCTTACGTCCAAGATGACTGAGGTAACTTGGAGGACAGGTAGGCCTGAGAAAAGTGTAGGGTGCATACTGGAAGTGGGTAATGCTTATTTTTTTATTTACTTACTTAATTATTTAATGGAGCTTTGCCTTATTGGTAAGCAATTTAGCTCTTGGTCACACAGAGTAGAATTCGATTCAGACATTGATCAAGTGGCTGGGCTTAGGATGGCCCTTTAAGGCGATTAGCTTAGTATTTTCTTTCTTCAGCTCCTTTTGAGGGGACGATTACAAAGGGAATGTCAGAGTAGGTTGAGAGGGCTGATAGGACAGTGGCAACGGTCTTGGGGCAGGCTCAGGGCATATATATAAAAAATTTAATAAATAAAAAGAATGAAGGGAAAGTTTTTGGGTTTCCTTGTCAGGTATCACACTATGTGTTTCATTATTCTTAGCTCACTTTCTTCCCTGTTCATAAGTAGAAAACCTGTTGTCGCCAAGCATGCATGGATGCTTTATTTCTTAGTTTATAACAAATATAGCTAGTCATGATTTACTTCTGTCAGCATGGTTTGCCTTCAATAGGATAGACAGTTCCATTTGTGTAGGGTTTACTCATCCACACAATCTTTATTTTCTCATTATTCAGTTTAACACATATTTATTTAGTTCCTTTACCATTCATCTCTTCTTGAAGTGTGATGTGACTTGGCTTATTAACACCCTACTTAAATTCAGCTTTATTAGAGGAAGAAGGTTGAAAGGCAGATTATTGTAGCAGGTCTGTGTTGTGGTAGTTCTAGGTGATATTGGCATGGTTTATGGCCTTGGCTGGGAGTGTGGTTTCCTGCAAGGGGATGAGTTTGGCTGGAGTGTGTCTTGGTGCATGACTGAGGCCTGGTTTTTTGCATTTCAAGTGCTTGGCTGGTGTCAGGCTGTCAGCAAGAAAAGGAAGCAGGGATGCCGTGTTATTCTTTTTCATTGGGGGGGGGGGTCTTACTCCTTTGCAGCTGATTCCTTGTGCAGTTTGGTGGTTATGGAGGTTTTCTCTACTGGGTGCCTCTCAGTAGAGTCATTTCTTTGGGGTTTGAGTACCCGAGCATAACTACTGCCGAACAATTGTCTATATATAAGGCAGCTCCTAAAGTAAGGCACATGTAAAAATTTAGTAAATATTTCCTTTCTCAAGGGGGGGGGTGTATCCATTTTCGCTAGTGGTTGGGTTAGGCTACCATAAACATTTTGACTTAAGCCCCTCAGCACAGTGTTGGATGGCTAAGGTAGAATAATGGCTGCCTCAACACCTGCACAAAGTCATGCTAAGGCAAACCCGTTATTCTATCTATGTACTACATTACTACTACTAGCCTCATGTTTTACAGTCCATTTTCCATAAAATGGGTTGCTAGCAATTACTGGCAAATCTTTTAGGTCTGAAGTGGAAAATAACGACAGACATTGGAATTTGACAAACATTTGAGTGGCAAACTTCATCCCCTTCAGGAACTTTAGGCTACTGCAAAACCTGTTACTCAATTCACTTTGTAAGTTTGGGTGAGCTGTACGATATAAACTAAAAAAAAAAAAAGTAAATAAAAATGGCAGGTGACAAATATTTTGCATTGAGCAGGGACGGCACCAGTGATTTCCTTTGCATCATAGCAAGGTCAACAGTTGGGAGGGACGTATGTTGTGCTGCTGTCAGTTTAAAAAAAAGAAAAGAAAGTAAAAAGAAACAAGTTTTGATCATTCATTTCAGCTGCTGTTGCTGCCAGCATGCTTTTCGGTGAGCATCTTACTAATCATTGGGGGGTTGCTGAACTGTGACTTGTTTTGCGGGCTAGGTGGCGAGACTGACTGACTGCCATTCAATGTCAGCTGGAGAAGGTGTGATAATGCTCGTGTGGGGGAATTTGCAGGTATAAATGCGGGCTATGTAGACAACAGATACAAGTCAGTTCAGTCATAGCAGGAGCAATGGGTTTATTTCATCTGTTATCAGTGCATGCAATTCCGACTGACTTGGACTTGGAGTCATCACAGGCTACGGGGCGGTGCTGCACTGAGGACTTCTGGCTAACACAGAAAATTACACAACACTAATTCATGAACTTTAAGCATTTTTTGACTTGGTTCAGGGGTCCAATATCTGCAGGGTTTTGGTATCCCAAACGTTTAAAAAAAAAATGGTTAGGCAGGTCAGGTTCAGATTTCTGGTTGTTGATGGGTGGAATAATGTGGAAGTGTCCTTATGCCGGGGATCTAAGGGGGGAGTTAAGAACAGCCTGGGTTTGTGAGTGAGTAGTCCCCCTTTTTTTTCCCTAAATGGTGCCAGAAATGTGTAACACGCATTTTGTCAGAAAGTGGTATGAGTAGATGGCATTTGGTTTGGGTTGCTG
This sequence comes from Protopterus annectens, assembly GCF_019279795.1. Taxonomy (NCBI): domain Eukaryota; kingdom Metazoa; phylum Chordata; order Ceratodontiformes; family Protopteridae; genus Protopterus; species Protopterus annectens. The sequence goes on along the minus strand of NC_056734.1, from coordinate 875,594,048 downwards.
CTCCACATACCTTTTAATTGTAAGGATTTTATGTCAGGTTTGGATTATGCCTTGTAATTTTGGACATGTTATAAACCTGTGTTTTTTTGGCTATTTGCTGTACATTAGTGCAGATGGCAGTTTAAAAGTTCTGACAGCTATTAAAGTTTCAGAACTTGTGCCCTACAGACATTCCATGTTAATGCAAATCTTATGCTATCAATTTTCGAAGGTGGGAGTGCTGATATTTAAAACTCCCCCTAATTTTGTCCTTCCATCTCATGTGCAGTTATGGTCTTGTCTAGATTGCTTGCTCCAAGAGGCTGGGAGATGTTTCATTTGGAACTTGGCAGGATATTAGCCTGGTTCTTTTATGGTGGGGGCAGTGGGTGCTGGTGCCTTTAGGCTGTTGGGGGTTGTTCGTGGGGTGGGTTGCTTCATGTAAGAAAGATATTGTCACACTGGTGTTGAGCCAGGATTAGAGGTTTCTGAAGAGTCTTTGCTTAGTAGTCTGTGACATGTATTGGGCAGTAGAACTAAAAATGTTAAAGTCATTGTTTTAGAGGATTTACTTTTGTTTTTCTTTACAGATGGTGGTTTGCTGGGTCTGCTTCAGCTGTTGGAAGGCTACTCAGTGAGGTTGCAGAGGTTGTATCACTCTCTGGTTCGAAGATGGCTGGTCTCATCAGGAGATGGACATTAAGGTAAGGGAGGTTTGGTCTCTGGGATGGTAGACAGAGAGGTCACAGGTATGGATTTTTTTTGTGCAAGGTAATTATGGAGAGTTTGGTGCTATCTGCAGGTGGGGCCGAGTTATAACTGTGGTTGGGTTGGACAGTGGGATTTTAGAGGAGTGATTAGCTAAGCAAGACTCAGGGGGAAGGAGTTTATGTTAAGATGACAGGCTTGGAATGGGGGAGTTATGTGGATAATTGGAATTATTGATATGATGGGGTTCAACATCTAGAATCAGGAATTCCAGATAGTGAACTATGGCTTGGGATGTTTGAGTTGTGGTGTGCCTAAAGGGCAGGGGACACCTGAATTTTAGGTTTAATGCAGGGTGCTTGGGTGCAGAAGGATGGTGTTGTCCTTGTCAGTCTTAGTGAATGGGTTGAACTGTTTACCTCTTATAGAAGAAGGGATTGCAAAGGTTTTGGAATAGGACTGGGGGACAGTTAGGTTACTGGGGTTTGTTTGAGAATTTTTCCTTTACACTTCTGGGAGATCGTGCCATACGCATAAATGTAGGTAGGGATTGATGGATCCTGGCAGATATGTGGGTGTGTGTGTTTTTTTTTTTTTTTTTTTTTTTTGGGCTAGGAGAGAAACTGGAGGTTTAATTGGTTTAGCAAAGACATTGTACACATGTTAAAGAAAAGACAACAGTTATATTCATTAAAAGGTTGAAAGGACTTAGATTACCTATACAACAAGACCAATGATAATTTTGACTTCATGTTGGTGGGTGGCTGCATATCTCTCAGTGGTACAGATGTTGGTGAACTCAGAAATCTGCTTCATATTTTAAATTATTAGCCTTCTGGGCTTCTGGTATGACTGACAGTTGTTGTGGTGCTTGTGGCACACCTGGTTGCAGTGTAGAGCCTTTATGTTTAATTCTTGGCATAACCTAATATGGAACACACATTAGGTGATCTGTTGGGACAGTAGCTAGAGGTAGGCTGAATGGCTAGAGTTCAGTGTGTGGTCAGACGTAAAGAGGTGGGCATTATCAGCAGGACTGAACTAATTCGGCATTACAATGGAAACTAATAGCCACAGTAGTCACATACAGCCTGATTATACTGCTATATGACTGGATGTGCTTGAAAGGTATTCCTGCCATTAAGTTGGCTTTGAAAACCCAGTAACATTTTTTTGTTAAACAGGGTTAATGTATTTTATAGGAAAAGCATTATAATTGGGACCTGGGTATGGGTAGATTCAGCTATGAGTTTTTCTACTCATATCAACCAATTGGATAATGATAGTTATAGAACTACAGGCATTATGGAAGATGTATAAGTTTAGGTAATCATTGGATTGATGGTATAATGCAATAAATGGTAATGAAAGTGAGCAGTTATGCTGCTTGATAAGTACTGATAAATGGTAACAGAAGTGAGCAGGTATGCTGCTTCATAAGTAGGTGAGTAGAGGTATGGACGCTGCTTACTGATCAGCTTGAGCAGGTTTTCTGCTGTCCTGTCCTAAGATAATGTTACATGGATGTTATTTCATCTATATCATGTTCGGTTGAAATGAATAAATATTGACTAACATTTATGTTTATGGAAATGTAATAAAGGTCATCAAATGTCATTCGGTGTAATGTGTTTCTTGAAGGGGACCAGGACAAATGAGGTTTGGAACAGACCATTTTGTCCAGGGACATCTTCAAGGTGGGGGGTTAGTTAGAGTTGCAGGATTTGGGAGGATAGGGGTAGGATAGGGTTAAATAACAAAGGATGAGGTTTGGGAGGAAGTGAGGTAGGGGTAGAGAGGGTCTTAAAGGATGTTAGGCAAGTGTAACTGGATTAGAAGTCACATTTTAGCGTGAACTTGCTACCCGCCCTCCCTCCCTCCCTCTTTTTGTTAGTTGGGATGTGGTTATGTTTAGTTTGGACAGGACAGAGAAGATGGGCAGGCTTTCTCTCTTCTGTTCTCCCTCTGGTGCTGGATGGTCAATTCAATAAGTTGGAAAAGGAAAGTGAGCAGCTACGCTACTTGACAAGTACATAAGTAAGCGGAGGAAGCTGCTTATTTAGTTGATGGTATAATGCAATAAATGGTAATGAAAGTGAGCAGTTATGCTGCTTGATAAGTACCGATAAATGGTAACGGAAGTATGCTGCTTCATAAGTGGGCGAGTGGAGGTATGGATGCTGCTTACTGATCAGGATGAGCAGGATTAAGCTGTCCTGTCCTAAGATAATGTTACACGGATGTTATTTCATCTGTATCATGTTTGGTTGAAATGAATGAATATTGAGTAACATTTATATTTATGGAAATTTAATAAAGGTCGTCAAATGTTATTCGGTGTAATGTGTTTCTTGAAGGGGACTGGGACAAATAAAAGTCATCCGAATAGTTCCACATTAAAGAGATCCATAACTAATAAAGAGGTTGCTACTAGCAAGCAACTTTACATTTCTGTGTTTCATCTACAGATTCAGTACCTGCTTCCATTGAAGAATTAATTGCCTGTATTGTGCTACATTGAAAAAAATTGGTAAGCTGGTAATATTGCAATAGGGAATGCCTGGCAAACCAACAACAAGTAATTATGGTACTAACACTGCTTTCAAATTCTACAGCACAAACAGTGACTGCCATTTCTAAACAAAACAGTTAGTCTGTCTCATGTAATATTTATGTGTTAATCTGAAATGTCCATTGTATATACAACTGATGTTGCTGTATGCTATTATGCTGTGTTTTATTTTTACTTTATCATGGAGCTTATCACCCCGGGCCTCTACTGAAAATGGACATATATCCAGTTAGACTAGCCCGGCCAACAAATGTAAAATAAATAAATAAATAAATAAATACGTTACACATTGAAAACAGACTTAGCATGAGCAACAGTGACATTTTCTTCCTTTGAAACTTACAATTCCATGAAAATGGACTGAAACTCAATGCCTTGAAAATACACTGAAACTTGTAATTTCCTGAAAATGTACTGAAATGCAAACATACAGTTCTGTCATCAGTCTAGTAGTTGGTGTAGATGATTCAGGCTGTTGTCTCCACTGAAGCTCACAATTCCTTCAGCAGTTTGGCAGTTTGTATAGAAAATTCAGACTCTTTTTTCCACTGAACCTCACAATTTCTTCAAGCAGTCTTGTAGTTGATATAGAGGATTCAGGCTCTTGTCTCCTGTAACCAAGTTACAGGGTCACGTCTGATCAAGTCAATTGACTAAGCTGCCCCCCCAACTAGAAAATTACAAACCATACCTCTCACACAGAAATACATACACACTTACTCTTTGTCTCACACAGTAGGTATCCTGGTATGTTATTTGGCTCCTTAGTGTTCTTGCCTTGGATAGTGATAGCGTATTGAGGACTTGTTACTGGGAGATTTGTGAGGCAGCATAGATGATGGTACATGAACTGTGAATGTTGGGGAAGAGAGGGGTAAACATTTAGCTAAATTTAACATCTAGTAGACTGGCTATGTCTTTTGGCTTTTAGTTGGTGGAATCAAATACTTGTAACACTGTGCAGTGCTGGGCACTATTTTACAGTTTTCTAACATAGTTAAGAAAGGTGTATTAAAGAGCACACCAAAGGAATATTTAATAAAAAAAACAGTAAGCACTTTTGTCCATAGAAGACTTTCTCAAACGGACATACATTTCTTTATCCCGGATTTTTAAACCACAAAACCATCACATGACATATTGAATAAAGCATCACCTGGCCTAACTAAACCACATGATTAAAAATATTAGTGCTTTAGCCTTTTCCTTTTTTTAAAAAAAGGAACAGAATCATCCCTGTTGTTAAGCCCTGGTAGATGGCAAGCATTCAATTTTACTTGCCAAAAATATTCTCCCCATCCTAGTTCATCTTCAGCATTAAATAACCCATCATATCCCTGAATTTCATCTAATACAAGAAATTTAAAATTCTCTTTGTATCTCCCCCTTTTATAATGTTTTGCCAAAGCAGTCTTCTCATCACCAATAATCACTGCAAGTTTGTGTTCATATATACGTCTAAATCATTCTCTAGAAGTACGACCTACATAAAATGCAGAACATGACATACGCTTAACTAAGTATACCACAAACCTAGATTTGCACATATAACAACCTTTTATACTAATATTAATGTTATTAATTGTGATGTTTTGCAGACCTGTTTATAAATAATCACAGATGTTACAACCAAGATGCTTAAACATCTCCATTTTTCTACTGTTAATCAAGTTTGGAGGCCTTAATTTGGCTTGAAAGAAGTTTTTAAAACTTTTTCCTCTTTTTTGAACAAAGAGAGGACCATCTCCCACTATTTTCTTAAGGTCAGGGTTGTTATCAAAAATTTTCCAGTCGTTTGAAATAATTCTTTTGATTGCCATTTCATCAACACTGTTACTAACCAACACAGATGTTTTGAAATCCATATTATTAGATCTCAAACTAAAATGTGTTGCTCATTCTCTCATTTAGGACACTTCATTAAAAGTCTCAGTTAATAGTTTTTCGGGATACCGTCTGTTTGCAAAACTATTAATAATATTTTTACTCTCATGGAAAAAAAAAACATCTTTTTTAATAAGTCTATTAGCTCTTAACAACTGACCTTTAACAATATTGTTCTTCATCTTCTTTGAATGCATACTGTTGTAATGCAAATAGGAATTATTTTGAGCACATTTCTTAAAATGTCTAGTATATAAGCAATCATGTTCTTTACAAACATTAACCTCTAATAATTTATATACTCCAGGTGATGATTACTAGTAAACTTCAAAAATGAACTAATTGCATTTAAATAGTTTACAAATTCTACAAGCTTAGTTTCCCCCCTCTCCAAATTAACAACATATCATCAATAAATCTTTTGAATAATATCATGTTCTCTGAAAAGACACTTTCCAAAATATTAACTCTTTCTCACTTGGCCATGTACAAATTAGCATAACTAGGGGCAATAGCCTCCCCCATAGCCACACCATTAGTCTGATGATATAACATCCCATTGTACTCAAAAAATGTAACTTAGTATTACATCTAAATTTTTTATCAATAACATGCCCGTAACTCTGGAAAACATTCTATAGTTAATCAGCTCAAAATGTACTATTTCTAACCATTCTTCATAAGGTATGACAGTATAAAGAAATTTAATATCCAGAGTTACTAACAGATCCACTTCAAATACTTGAACCTCCTTTATTTTGTTAATAAAATCAAAAGTGTCTTTAATATATGTAGCATTCTTCTCCACTACCTTTTGAAGATGCTTATCAATAAACATGGCCATAGCTTCTGATTTATTACCAGCACTGAAAGGGGGGGGGTTATTTAAATCTTTGTGTATTTTGGGGAGAACAACAAAACTACTTAAACTAGGATTACACACCTTGAAATACTTCCTTAGGATTCTGTTATTCTACCACTTAAAAAACATTCTTCTATTATGGAATCAATTAAATAATATGCCTTCTTAATATCTAAGAAGGAAACATTTTTATAAAATTGTACATCAGACAATAGTTGCATTATTTTGTAATTGTACATACATCTGTCCAGTAAAACAAATGCATTTCTTTTGTCAGCCTTCAAAATCAACAAGTCATCATTCTTTAATATTTCAGAAAAAATCAATTTTTCATTAGCAGACATATTGTAATATTTATCAGTCTTATTATTTAACAATTCAATAATCTGCAGTTCTGTCATACTTAAAAACACCTCTAATTCCTTATTTAAAGGTGGATTAAACAAACTTTGAAAATGCAATAAATTCACATCCCTATTATCTATCATTAGGAAACAAAGTTTTTAAATTTAGTTTCTGAACATAGTCTCTAAGACAATTAATAATATTGGATTTATCAGCTGTTGCTGCTGGTACAAAGTTCTAACCTTTGCTTAATGTTCTACATGCTGCATCAGAGAAAGTATAAGATGATAAATTAATGCTCATAAAGTCAGATGAAAAACCACTTACTTCCTCCTTCTTTGGAAGTTCTTCTGATTTTTCTTTCCACATTGCCTCTGGTTGCCCAGCATAATGCTTTTTCTGAGTCCCTGCTAATTTTGCCCAAGTTTTGCTGCCTATGCCATCTTTCTGATATATATGAATATCTTGATTCTTTGTATGTTGAAAAAAAAATGAATTCATGGCCCCAGGTGCATCTTTGTTGTTATCGTCCATTTCTTTATTGCCATTGCTTACAATGACATTAGCAGGACCGTTGTTTTTTCCTGCTAGGCATTCAGACCTCTGCACTTGCTGCTTAGGAGACATCACAGCATCTGCAACATCATATACTTCAACCCTATTAGATTCACAATTACTTTAAGGCGTTTCTGCATTTGTTGCATTAGCATATGCCACTCGCATTTTGTATTCTGATTTGTCCCTATTGAACTTTCTGATCTTTCTCTTTTTGGGAAGCTCATTTTCTTTCAGTAGCTTCTCTTGGATGAAGAAGAATCTCAGATCAAAGTTAGATGCTGAGATACTGCTTTTTAAATGTAGAAAATATGTTTTTATTTCAGCAGTTAAACCCTCGACTCTTAGTCTATTCAAATTTAACAGAATTTCTACATATTGTATGCTTACTTTCTGGTTTAGTTCAATTCGCTTATCTAGAAATTCTTTTGGCAGGTTTTCACCAATTGGCATTTTTATAACTCTCAATACTTTTGGCACTCGTTGTGCTGCTAAACAGTTCTCAAAATAAATATTGCTCCACTGAAGCCTTTTAAGGCGAATAAGATTTATTTCAAGCTTATTAAATAGTTCTCCATAATTTAAAGCTTCTTTCGCGGCTGCACATAACCTTCTTCCTTGAAGGGGTCTGCAGGGGAGGCTAAACAACCTAATAACACCTCATCCATTGCCAAAGGTGTAGAAATTGGTACGGAATTCTGGTTGTTGTTTGAAAGGTTGTAAAATGCTTGCCATCCACCAATGCTTAACAATAGGGAATATTTTGTTGCTTTTTTAAAAAAGAAAAGGTTAAAGCATTAATGTTTTTAGTCATGTGGCTTTGTTAGGTCAGGTGATGCTTTATTCACTATGTCATATGTGGTTTAAAAAGCTGGAATAAAGAAATGTATGTCAGTTTGAGAAAGTCATCTATGAATGAAAGCGCTTACTGTTTTTTTTATTAAATGTTCCTTTGGTGTGCTCTTTAATACACCTTTTTTTGTGTTATATATTTATTAGTATGTTTTTTTTACTTTTTCATTATAGTTAAGAAAGGGCTTTGCATAGTTCTTATATCTCACAAATAAATGTGCTTCTGGTCATACCTGTCAACCTCTTATCACAAGAAATTTGGACAAAGGCAAAAATAATGGGGGGACAAAGGTCCAAAAATCTGGACATATTTTAAATACCACTTCTATAAACTTAGAAAGTTGATAGAACAACTGATTTTGCATTGGCATGCATTTCCTGAGGATATGAAGCCTGAAATTCAAATATCTGTCATCATTTAATGACTTTATTTCACAATGATTTTCCAGAAGCCCAAAAATTTTATGAGGAACAGAACAAAAATACAAGTCAAAAATCTGGACATTCTGCAAAAATCTGGACCGTTAAGAGCTATGCTTCTGGTACATCAGGTCTGTGGTATGTGTCCACCCCATGTTGTCCAGGATTACACCATGCAGAAACCCATAACACTCATACCTTTTAGCGACATGTGTCATCTGTGGTTCTCTCAAAATTCTGAAACATTATTGCTTTAACTCTTTGCAAGATTTCTCTTCTAACAATCCCTCTTCCAACACTTCCTAAGAGCATAGTTACTTAACTGTATTTCTATTGTCATCTGAAACATTATTTATTTTTCCACTGTCATTTTTGCCCTATAAATCAATACAACTAATCAGGGTGCCATAAAATGCAACATTTTTATACAGTTTTGGTCTAGTACCCCTTGTGAATATATGCATGTTCTACTTTCTATTATTCTGAAGTAAATCTTCCTAGGTCTTTATTAACACTATAATAGATTTATTTCATTTGTTGACAACCTAATATTACTGTATTACTGCATCAAGTACCTGTATATTATGCTCTTGTAAGAAACTGTTTCTTTTATATTTTGTAAAAGACAATAATGCTTTTCTCCTCTAGCCTCTAGTGAAAATGGACTATGTCTACTCAGAACTTTCCAGTTATCAAACATGAATAGTTAACACAAAAAGCAAATCATAAATAAAACTGTGGGGAAATAATGACATAGAATTTGTGGTAGATGGCTGGGAAAGCCTATATAAAGACTCAGCACTGGTTAGAATTAGTAACAGTCCAATAATTTACAGAAAATGTAAAACAGAACCTATGAGGGACAGAAAAATAAGATTTTTCATTCAAATTATGAAAAAAAAGTACTTAGTGGTATTCCAGTAATCAGTGTTAAAGGTACAATTTCTGGCTCTTAAATTACTATTGGTTACCAATAATATAGCCATGCTTTATTACTCAGGCCAAGATGCATCTTAGGAGGCACTGTGATCAGTAAAAGTAAAAATAAATAAGTAAATATGTAAGTAAATAAATAAAAGCTTGCACTTGAAACATTTTGCATAGTGTATGCTTCAAAATGCTAGACTTTGTTAGCCATGTTTTTTTCTTGTGCTGTTTCTTTTTTTCTAGTGTGCCTGCTTTCAGCTAATTATCTTATATAATACAGCAATTATTTCATTAAGCCTACAAAATATGCTTAACCCTTCTTTAGTAATCACACACAGTTTCTTGTTGCATGATCACATGATCACAGGCTGTTTTACAGTAGACAGTACAGCATGCACCACAGAAATCATTGTGTGAGTAATTGGGAAAGCATAGGTCTTCTGAGATGTTTCCAAAGATGTTATTAATGTAATCAAATAAGCTGCGTCACAAATTTTGATAAGAACATCAGATTTGAGAAAATGTGTTTTGCAGCAATCTGCAACAGACACATTTTATTAAAGAGGAACTCAACGATTTACAGTTGCCTGTTAGATTGTATCTTCTTTGCCAAAAGCGGAAAGGTGATCTGTTATTAACAGAGGATTTGAATTTATGTATTAGATTAGGTATGCTCACTGCTGGTAATTCCTTCAACAGTATAATTATTTCCAGCAAATCAATACTGCTTTGCTTGAACTGTTCTAATTCCATAATGAGTGATTCACAATACAACTATTTCAAAGAAGCAGGATCCATCTGCATGCTGCAGGCAGGGTAAACTAGACATTTTTTTTTTATTGGGGAGGGGGGTCTTACCAGAAATATTACATCAAGGCATGCTGTGTCCCTGAGAGCATTTTTGTCTTTCAGCAGAAGTTATTATTTAGTGAAAAAAGGAATTAACTTCATCCTGAACTTCATATGTCAATACCTTAATTACCTGCTGAAAGATTGTAATGTAATTTAGTTTTCTTCATAAAAAGACTGATATTTAGACATGCATTATACTAAGTTTTGTTCTGGAAAAGATGTGCTGTCTCACAGCTATATCAGGGATACCATATAAAGCCAAATTCATTTAGTGATATACTTTCAGAATGGCCACTTTTCATTCTGCATATTTGAGAAAGTTGGAAAAAAGCTGCAGTGCTTATATTTTATAGACAGAGAAAATGTCCAATGTATAAAATAGGATGATAAGTAAAAGATGCACACATCTATTCAATAAAAAGAGGTGTCACTTGGCCACTGGGGAAAAGGAAATGAGAATACCATAAATAATATCTCTCTCCTGCCAAAAGTTATTTCCTGTTTGTTTTAAGCACTGCATTTGCTGACAATTGCCAATATTGTTAATCTCCAAAGTGTTTCATAGTTTCAGACCAAATTTTTAGTGTTTCCCAATGCAGCCATTGCAGAGCATTAAGAGATCCCACCTCTTAACCTCAACAAAAGTATAGAAGATAAAGATCCCAGCTTTTCCAAGATCCCGACTGAAATTATTCCAATGTGTCAGAAAGTGCAGTCATAAAGGAATGCTTCCACTATAACAGTAAACAATAGGAAAAAAGTACAGTTAAAGCAAAACATGCTATAGGATGTATTTTATTACAGCACATAGTTGTTGGTCAGATACAGATTCTACTACTCAAGAAGGGACACTTTAGAAATTGTGTGGGAATTGTGGTGAGAGAGAAGCTTCAGAAGGCAGTGAAGGATATCATCAGAATTAGTGACAAATTAATGGCAAACAGACTCCAGTGTAATGATAGGGCCATATTCAAAATTTCAGCCTATGCACCCTAGAAGGGCTGTGATAGTGAGGAAAAGGATGCATTCAGACAGCAGTTGCAGGACCTACTAGATAAAGTAGGACAACATGAACTGGTGTTGATAATGGGTGACTTAAATGCACATATCGGGACTGACAGAACAGTATACAAGGACTGCCTGGGTCCACATCTGTGGGGCAACAAGAATAAAGAAGCAGAGGCCATGCTAGACTTCTGTCTAGCAAATGGCTTGATAATACTAGCCAACACATGGTTCAGAAAGAGAGACGGTCACAAGATCACATACAAGAGTAGCCAACATGCAATGCAGGTAGACTTCCTTGTAGTAAGGAAAAGGCACTGGGGTAGAATCAATGATTGTGAAATCATCCCCGTTGAAACAGTCAGCCCACAGCATAAACCAGTGGTTGCCACAATCAGCTGCAAGCAGTGGTCAGAGAAGGCTCTAAGGTCAACAGAGACCAGGCTGAAGACCTAGAAGTTGACTGGAAATAAAATACAATTCAAAGAATTATTCAGGGGTCTAGCTTCCCAAGAAGAGGAGGAAATAGGTGTAGTTTAAAAAAATTGCAGTGCCTCAAAGCAACATATATGAGGTCTACAGAACAGATATATGGTAGAGTAAGGTATTGAAATAAGGTACATAAAGAAAGCTGGTGGTGGAATGCAGAAGTCCAGGAAGTCATCAAATGAAGAAGGAGTGCAGGAAGAAGTGAGAGATAGAAAAGACTCACTAGGCTAGGAAGGACTACAGGTTGGCTAACAAAGAAGCTAAGAAAAGAGTTGCAATAGCAAAGAATAGGGCATCAGAGGCACTCTACCAGCTTCTGGAACTCAGTAGGTGGCAGAAAGAAACTATATCAGGTTATAAGGCAAAGATAAAAAGATAAAGAAGACAGTCAGACACCCTTCATAAAGGATGCCAGCAACAACCTGCTCAGCTGTCCACAAGATATCAAAGGCAGATGGAAGGAGTATTATCAGCAGCTTCTGAATGAAGAAAACCCCACAGAAATTGTCTTGCCCCAAAAACAGCCTACAATAAAAGAAAATGAGGAGCCAACCCTAGAAGAAGTAAGAATAGCACTAAGAAAATGAAGTCAGGGAAAGCAGCAGACCCAAATGAGGTTACAGCAGATATGATAAAGATGCTGGGTGATATAGGGGAGAAATGGCTCTAAGGGTACTCATGGCTGTGTGGAGAGAGAGGTGTATCCCAGATGACTGGATAGTAAGCATACTTTTGCCAGTGTACAAGAACAACGGGGACATCCACAACTGTGGTTTGTACAGAGGCATCAAACTTCTATCATATTGTATGAAAGATCTAGAGAGGGTGATTGATATATGGATATGCATAGTAGAATGTGAGATGGGAGATGAGCCGTTCAGATTCAGATCAGGATGCAGCACAACAGACCTGATGTTTTCAGTGACACAGATAGTTGATAAGAATCTAAACCTGAGGAAGGAGTCCAACTGGGCATTCCTAGACTGGGAGAAAGCATATGACAAGTTCCCAAGAAAGCTGATCTGGGGGAGTACTGCAGTGGTTTGAAGTCCCAAAATATTGGTAGAATTAGTGCAGGTTATGTACAAGGACCCAATGACTCAAGTACAAACAGTGTTTGGCCTCACAAAGGGGTTCTCAGTAGGAGTGGGTGCACACTAGGGTTCAGCTCTAGGCCCACCGTTGTTCATATTGGTAATGGACTACATTAGCAAACAGGTTGGAGGGGACAGATCAACAAAATTGCTGTATGCAGATTATGTGGCATTACAGGCAGACTCAGAGCAAGAACTCCAGCAAAGTGCAGAGCATGGAATGCAACACTGAAGGCACATGGGACAAAACTAAGCACAAATAAGAGTGGTAATGGCAGCAAACTGGAGTAATCAGAAGAAGGCACTGATATAGAAGAGAAGATAGTGGAACAAGTAAATAGCTTCAAGTATCTGGGAGGGGTGGTTGAGGAGAAGGGAAGTCTGAATGACAAGGTCAAAGCTAGAATCAGAGGGGCTGCAGCCAACTGGCACAGAGTGTCAGGTGTAGTCTATGACAAAAGAATGCCAGAAAAACTGAAAAGTAAGGGGTACAAAACAGTGGTGCGACCAGTACTACTATATGGTGCAGAAACCTGGGCAGTAAAGGCAAAGCAGATGAAGAAGCTAGAGATGATGGAAATGAAGGGCCTGAGAAGGGTGGTAGGATGCACTCTTTCGGACAGACGAAGAAATGAGGACATAAGAACAGAAGCGAAAGTAGCTCTAATTGCAGAAAAGGTCAAAAAGAACAGATTGCAGTGGTTTGGACATATGAGCAGAAAAGCAGAAGACAACCTAGTGAATAAGATTTGGGACAGACCAGAAGAAGGTTAAAGCAAATGAAGATGTCCAGCAAAGTGGTGGATGGATTGTGTGAAAGAAGATCTGCAACAGTCAGGCATGAAAGTTGAAGAATGCAGGAGTATGGCACTTAATCGAGAGAGATGGTGGCAGTTAAAACAATTCCCCGACCCCATGTAGAAAATGGGAAAAGGGGGGCTGATGATGATGATGATGATGAGTTATTGGTCACTCCTGTCAATTGGGCAGTCTAAAATTCTTGAAATACTGAGTTTGATTTGGTTGTTTAGATCTGTATTATATGTTTTCTTCAGAAGTTTCATAATAAGATAACACACAGAATGGAGCAATATGAGCACTCTTAGTATTATTAGTGGACTGGTACTAAGTAGAAGAATGAATATAAAGAGACTTTTAACGAGGCTGCTGATCTACATTATACTTCCATTCAGAAATCAAAATATGCAATTTGTCATCAAAGCTTGAATGCTCAAAAACAGGACGTTTGTGAAGATGATGTGAAACATGAAAACTTCTTTTACTAAGTAGTTCTTCCAGGGGGAACTTTGCACTTGATTCCAACTTAAATTTGCGCATATTGATTTATTTGCTATATATCATCTCAATTGAGTTTCACACAGTTGTTGGGCTGGTGCACTGAGTCAGGCATTGTATGCATTAATACTACTAACTGGACAGCATTGTACCACCACTTTCCAGCACTAGCTCCTATAGGTTCCAAATGGTATTCAGTTTGCAGAGCTGTGGTCATCGGTCAGCCATTCATTCCTAGCCCATGATAATGAATCTACCTCATTGTCAAAATGGCTTCAAATAAACTTTTTTTTTTTCGAAGTGTGTATGGTGTTATCAAAGTGCAAGCCAATATTTGTTATGTTGCTTCAAGATCAGGAAAGCCATGATTCATGAATTGGAAATATAGTTTGAGCAGAGAAATAAGATGCCATCATATCTGATCACCAGAGAACATTACTAACAGTAAAAATGTTAATATAGATTTGTACTATGTCATCAGCACCATAAAGGACCTTACTACTTGTTAAAAAGAAAAAACTGAATAAATAAAACAAGGAAGTACCAACACTACATATATTTTGTGTTACAAAATACATAACATTATTTTGTCAGCTACAGTCAGTACTAAATAGTTTTTCAATGTCCTGAACATACCAAATGGATTAAAACATGCACTGTTTGAAAATTAATATGTTGATATTCAAAATGTCATCAGGCACTTTCTATAAATGCATTCCCGGCACTTTGCATGCTATTTATTTCCACATAAGTGAGGTGTGCCTCATATTCCCTTGTGGAGAACTATGCTCTTACTCTGAAGCTCCCAGATGCAAATAGTCCCCGGGATTCATGAAGCTTGCGCCAGGCGCAGGAGTAGCATCGGTGATCTAATGCCAAATATGGCTGCCGAGCGATTCTTTCCACAGGCACTACCAGCATACACCAGAGCTGCACAGCTCCTGGCGCATGTATGCTAATTAACCCATGCACAGCAGTGTAGCATGCAAATGAAGAAATATAGCGATTCATGAAGTGGTGCAGGCGTAGTGTAAGCATGAAGAAATGTAAATCAAAAAAAAAGTTTTACATTTTTACAAACATAAAATCGGAGCCATGAAAGTGGACCAAACTTACGTATTATAATGTTAATACATGCCAATGGCTAAATGTATAGCCAATGGCATAAAAAAATATACACAACACATAAAAAATAGCATTTAATGTCATGGCCACACTAATGCAAAGTAAATTTGCAATGCATCAGTGTGCAAACGGGATCACAATGAAAATATATTTAGATGTCATAAAACTGCAATGTAACACAATTCATGAATTCCCCATAATAGTTAATGGCATGCATGCTACACCACAACCATGGTGCAAGGGTTGCTAAGGGTCTGTGACAGTGTTCTGCATGGTAACTAAGAATTACTAGTCAATGCCATGCAAATGAGTCAAGTAATACTGAATCGCAAAATTCCTGCTGGCGTAAGGATGTACCACACAGTGTAGCAGTACAACACCAAGGTGTGGCCTGGAGGTAAACATGACATCAAGAGAGGGGTGCGCCACCATAGCTGTAAGCACATTGCAGCATTGCTAATCCGGGTTGCCTGTTGCTAAGCAAAGTCACAGGATAGGGGTGTGGAAGTAGCCATAGCTTTGCTTAGTTGAGAGCACACAAGGTAACTGAAAGTGCATGTGAATGTGGATGAAAATGCACTCGAAACCTGGTAAACAGCTGTGCGCGGTGCACACCATAGCTGAAACAGGAAGGATACGGGAAGACAATAAGGAAATGCTGCAGCATGGTAACTGGAGTACAAATGAGTAATTAACACCTAGGAACTCACAGTGGGCCAATGACAACAGCTAACAAGGCTGCTAGCAGCAACCTGCAGAACAGGAAAGGGGAGGTGTCATACTGCAAAGAAAGGAGAACTGTCACAGCAGAACAAAGCAAACTTGCAGTAGATCAGCTACATTACACATTTTGCAACATAATCCTGGTTTGGGAAAGCACAAAACAAGAAAGCAGGCAGCTGGATGCATGCCTGAAAATGGGAGGGGAATCAGGTTGAAAAGTGAAGTAAAGGGCAATAGATGAATCATGGCAGCCAAGTGTAAGTCAACACCAAAGGCCCCACAATAGCAGTACCTGCTGTAAAACCCATAATTAAGATATCCTGCAGCTGGAATTGCACATACACTCCCAATTACACCAGCATCATCCATTGCACAATAGTATAAGGTGTGAAAGCCCCACACACACACTTGTGTATTCCCAGACACTCTGCACCATTGGTGTATAGAGATGGGGATCTTTTAATATGTACTTGTTAGGGGCTGGCATAGCTTTGATTCACCAGCATATGTTGGAGACTGACGGTGGTGTGGAGGATGATGCTGACAACCATCTCAGGCACCGAAGGAGGAGAAGAGTGTTCAGACCCAGGGTAACCTACCAGGGGCTACATGATTTGGAGATAGTAGAGCGTTACAGGGTGGACAGGGACACCATACAGCAACTTGTTGAGCTGTGCCAGCCATGCCTTAGAACCAGAAATAACAGAAAGGAAACCATCCCAGTGGACACGAAGGTATGTGTAAGCTTGAGAATATTAACCACAGGAAACTTTCAAAGGCCAACTGGGGATATCATGGGGATCTCACAGGCATCAGCATCCAGGGTACTCCACCAGTTCCTGGATGCCATGTTACCACATGCCAATGAGCACATATACTTCCCCTGAATGCAGGAGGAGATGGCCAGCAATATGCATCTCTTCCACTATGTAGCAGACTACCCGGAGGTACTGAGTGCAATAGACTGCATGCACATACACATCAAGACACCACCCGGTGAGCAGGGTAGGTGCTACATAAACCACAAGGGATACCCTCCATCAGCTGCAAGGTCATGTGCAATGCCCAGGGCATTATCATGGATGTGTGTGCTGGCAGCCATGGAAGCTATCATGACTCCCACATCTGGCATGCCTCACAGCTGTATCAGGTATTTGCCAGGGGGGACATCCCATATGGCCAACTAGTGGGTGATGCTGGCTATGCACTGGTACCATGGATGATGACTCCCATCAGAAATGCACACACAGACACACAAGAATGCCATATTGAGGCACACGCAGAAAGCAGAATCATCATAGAGCATGTGTTTGGGATGCTGAAATCATGGTTCCATTGCTTGGACATATCTGGTGGAGCCTTGCAGTACTCTCCAGGCATGTGTGCCCACATCTTCATAGTATGTGCCATGCTACACAATATAATCCTGCGGAAACAGCTGCAGCAGGGACAGAATGGTGAAGGCCCTCACAGCCCACCACCATTGCCAAGGGCTCCACAGCTAAGATGGACTCAGACCACGAAAACTCCGGGCCAGCCCCAGTAGGCAGATAGAGGTGTGCCCAGTATGCCCATGCCTTGGCAAAGAGGGAACATATAGCACACACACTAAAAGTGTAGGCACTTATGGACTGACATCCTTCTCCACCTGCACACACAGCAAACATGGGTGGCACACACACATGACCACCTGTAAATTGTCATGTATAGGTGGTCTACTGTGTGCATCCTACATAGGCAGCCCTCAACTATTGTACACACAACTGCAATTCGCACAAGGTAAGCCAATACCTGAACAGTAAATTAAGCTATCAGCATGTGTCCATATTGTATGCATAGGTTCATAGATACATAGGTAGGTACATGCCTAACTGCCCGAGGCCAGTCACAAGCATAGCCAAAAAGTGTCTGCTGTCACCACCCCATTGACTAACTGTCCCTCTGTGGAGCAGAGCCAATTGCGGGATCCCTGGGGTGTATCCACTGTTCCCCACCCACTCTGCAAGGATTCCCTGGAGTGTTAGTGAGGGGTTTTGTATAATGTAATCGGGGATGTAGTTCCAAATAATGAGGAGTACCCGTGACATGAATCTGTCACTACAGCATCTTCATTATGGTTGTGGCAAGGTGTAGCTCATTACAGTGTGTGGCTCACTGTGACATGGATGCACATAGGTGGAGCATATCCATTAAGCCTGAATTGGGCACGGCTTTTTTGGCCAGAAAATATCATACCTGAGTAAACGAGATGCCACTGAGTAATGCGTGAGTTTATGCAGTCTGGCAGCATAGGACACATGTCTGAGGGCATTATCCCTCTATGCGAGGTACATTCATGACCCTTCCAGCTGTCAGATGTGTCTTCTGAGGTACATCCAAAATGGGTTATCATACTCGATGATGCGATTGATGACTGATGAGTAAAGGGGCGCAATAACCTAAGTTTGTTTAGCTGTGAACCCTTAAGTAATCAGATGGCCTACATAGATGGATGTCCTAACTACTTCGCACATATGACTGTCAAAGGAGAGATCACTGTGTAATGTAGTCCCCACATACCCATCACATCATCTGAATTATACTGTCTGCCACTCATGTGTTAATATGTGTGTGCGTAGTTTCCCAAAATAGAATAACCATGCAGTATGTGGCCTTTAGCTGGAGGCCATCACTCTGACACCCTGAGTTGGTCTATGTGAGGCCCCTTGAAGGATGTGTCTGACAGCTGGACTGTCAGTTATGGCTCCCAGTCTGCAGTAATCACCAAACATGGCCTGCTGTAGTCCACTTGTGTTAGCCGATACCTCTGAGAAGTATATGGCAAACAGTAGGGGTCCCAGGACTGAGTCCTGTGGGGCACCAATTGTGACTGGTCAAGAGTTGGACCTGGAGGCTGCTAGGCTTACCATATGGGTTCTGTGTGTAAGCCTGTTGGCAAACCAACCTGTGATGTATGGATGTATGTACTGGCTGGTGAGTGTAGAAATAATACCTGAGTGGGGAATGGTATTAAAACCCTTGGCGAGGTCCAGGTAGTATGTGTGAACTACCACACCCCAAACCTAAAGTCTAGGTAGCTGTAAGATGTCAAACTGGTTCAGTAGGCATGATCTGCAATCAAGGTGACCTGGGTTGGGTCAAGTGTCTGGAGGTTACCATTGTCTATGTTCATGAGTGCCATGAGCATGTGCTCCATAGTAATGCAGATCAGGTTACTCAGGCCTATGGAGTGGTAGTTACTATGGTCAGTTGTGTCACCACCTTAGTGGAATGTAATAGCCATTGCCATGCTCCAGTGAATGGCAATATAGCCTGTGTAGAGTCTGATGGTGAATTGCTAAATGAAGTGGGGGGGGCACTTTGTCTTGTAGTGTCTGCAGGATGCAGTCTGGGACACCATCTGCCTCCACTGATGCTCTGTCATGCCGTTTGAAAGGGCCATTACCACCTGTATGTCACAGATGTGTGGGATACTGTATGTTTTGGGTATTGTTGTGGGCCCAGTAGGGGGTGAAGCTTGCTCTGAATGTATCATCAAGTGTGTTGGTGATATCAGTAGGGTCAGTATATTCAGTGCAATATTGCACCGGCACAGTGCAAATCTGTGTGTCACTGCTTACATCCTTGACATAGCCAAAGAAGCCTTTGCGGTCATATTCCAAATCCATGCCTATTTACCTGTGGATATCCGCCTTGGATGATTACATGAGTAACATAAGTATCTTGCTAATACTGGTCACGGACGTCTGCATGTCTTGGGATTTGCTGTTGTTCTGGACTACTGTACTACTTTTGTTGTATAGCCTGTATAATGCAGGGATTCAGCAGACTGGTGTCCTTGTGTAGGAGTAGCTAGTCCCAGTTTACCATTGATGGCATGACCCATACATCTTTGTAGGTGCTTATAGAGTGCATTCGTAATTCTGTCTGTATCTTGAGCAGTGTCATCCCTGAGTGTGGGGGCTGTGAACCCTCCCACCTCTGTCATTAGTACTGTGGATTTAGCTATAGGAAAGGTATTCACTGTGTGTTCCTTGTGTGAGGGAGATGGTTGGGAGTAGAAATCATCAGTGAATAGTTCATAGTCAGATCTAAACAGTGACTGGCTTACCTCTGCTGTAGTGCACCTGTTGCACATGTCAGTGATTACCACTTCTAGTATGTTTTCACCTCTCGGTAGTTCATCTACCAACTGATACAAGCCATATGAGGTGATAAATCCCAGGAAGTGCTGGGCCTGGAAGTGCACACTCGAGTAGGTTATCCAGTTAAGTGTAGGGTAGCCGACATTAATCAATAACAGGGTGTCTGGTAGGACTGTCATGTTTACCACTGTCTCCAGATAGTTGTAGTGGTGCTCATGGGTCATAGAGGGTTATCTGTAGCAGCTCACAGTTTGCATTGCAGTCATGGCTGATGTTAGCTGCAAATAGGTTCATAGGTTCATAGGTTCATACTAGGCTATCTGCCCTAGGGCATTTATAAGCCTAGCCAGAGTTGTGTGGCTTTCACCACCCCTTAGGTTGAAGAATACTATACCCATTAGTTTGCTGTGCCTCTGTCCAGCAGTGATACAGAGATGATCCCCGGGGTAAATCTATGATCTCCCATCCACTGGTCAAGATTCGTCTTGAACAGAGCCAGCGAGGTGCTCTGTCTCACATGGACCGGGATTCTGTTCCACAGCATAGGGAGTCTCTGGGTGATGAATCTGTCCCTCCAGCACATCCTATTTATATCCATGTTGAGGTTTAAGTCTCTTGCTCTTGTGGCTCTGGTGGATTTGGATTTTTTGAGGTGGAGCATGTCCATTAATTCCGAATTGGACATGGCCTTGTATGTCAGGCACAGGTCACCTCTGAGCAGACGGTATGCGACTGAATATAGCTGGAGTTTTTCAGTTGGGCAGCATATGGCATATATTTGAGCCCCTTTATCCTTTTGGTAAGGAACTTTTGGGGTCTTTCCAATTGCTGCAAGTGTCAGGTAAGATACATTCCGAATGGGGCATTGTACTCAATCACTGGTCTGATAAGTGAAGAGTACAGGGGAACAATGACCTCCCTTGATCTGGATGTGAATCCCTTCATAATCAGGTGGGCAATGTAAAAGGTCCTCCTAACCACTTTGGCAATGTGAGTGTCAAAAGAAAGGTTACTGTCAACTTGGGTCCCCAGGTCCCCGATAACCTCTTCTGTGCTTAATGGATTGTCACCTATGTGGTAACTTGGGGTTACCTTGTTTTTACCAAAGGGTATGACTATACATTTTTTGGCATTTAGCTTAAGGCCATGGCTCTGGCACCAGTTATCTGTTTCTATGAGACCTCTCTGAAGGATATCTGTGTCTGATGGATTTTCAACTATGGCGCCCAGTTTGCAGTCATCTGCAAATTTTGTCAGCCACAATCCTCCTATGTTTGCCTGCACTTCTGAAAAGTAGATGCCAAGCAAGAGGGGGCCCAGGACTAAGCCCTGTGGGACACCGCTTGTGACCGGCTTGGAGTCTGACATGGCACCAGCAACTCTAACCCTGTGGGTTCTGTCCTTGAGCCAGTTTGTGACCCATCTTGTGACATATGGTTTTACATTTAAGCTGGTGAGCTTTTCTATGATACCCGAGTGGGGTATTGTGTCGAAAGCTTTTGCAAGGTCAAGGTAGGCTGTGTGAATTGCCTTACCCTCATCAATGGCCTTGGTGACTGTTTCAAAAAAGTCGACCAAGTTCAAGAGGCATGATCTGCCCTTGACAAAGCCGAATTGGGTAGGATCCAATGTCTGTAGATCCCCTATGTCTTCATTTATGAGTTCCATTATGATCCTCTCCATAGCTTTGCAGACCAGGCTTGTTAAGCTTATGGGACGGTAATTACCAGGGTCCGTAGAAGCACCACATTTGTGGAGTGGGACCACAGTTGCCATACGCCACTCTTTGGGTATGTATCCTGTGGTAAGGCTAAGATTAAACAGCAGCCTTATGTGTGGGTTTAGTTCCTCATTGAGTTTGTGTAGCACACAGCCGGGGAAACCATCCAGTCCCATTGATGCTGTGATTTTAGCTTTAGAGAGAGCAGCTCTCACCTGGGCATTTGAGATGATTGGGAGGCTACACTCTGCTGGGATAGATATGTCAATTTTTGGGGGGGAGGGAGGGGAGAAATTTTCACTGAACCTGTCTGCCAGTATGTTTGCAATGTCTGTGGGTTCAGTGATTTTTGTTTCATTTTGGACTAATTCTGAGCATATCTGGGAGTTTCCACCCAGATTTCTAACATAGCTAAAGAAGGCCTTATGATTGTCTTTTGAGTCCTTGGCGATTTTTCTCTCAAAGTTGGCCTTGGATGATTTTATGAGTGATCGTAGTTTTTTACTAGTATTGATGAGAGATGTCTTCCCTTTTAGGGATTTTGCTCTATCTTGTAGTAGCTTTCTCCTCTTGTTGTAAAGTTTGTTTATGGCTGGGGTCCACCAGATCGGGCGCTTGCCTTTGGTAGAAAGGGTCTTGATTTTATTTGGGATTGCTTGATCCATGCAATCCTGGAGGTGCTTGTAGAAAGCATTTGTAAGGGATTCAGCAGTGTGGGTTGTGGTTTCCAATGGCTCAGGGGCCTTGAAGGATACCACACCAGTCTTAAGTGTGAAGTTGGCTTTTGAGAAGTTCTTCACTGTGGTCTTTTTTGTTGGGGGTGGGGCGGGATGTGGATCTCCAGTGAGATTAGTTTATGGTCTGATCTCACCAATGAGGGATATACTTCCGTGTGGAGCATTTTGTCCCCATGTTTGTGATGATCAGGTCTAGTATATTTTCACCTCTTGTGGGAATGGTGACAAGTTGTTCCATAGCATTTGAGTTTATGAACTCCAGGAACCTTTGGGCTAGGGTATTGGGGCTTGAGTAATGTTCCCAGTCTATGTTTGGGTAGTTGAAGTCACCCAATATGATGGTGTTTGGAGAGACATTTATACTCTCCAGTGTCTTCAGGAAGGCTGTGTGGGGTTCCTGAGTTTGAGAGGGTGGCCTGTAACATGCTACAAACTGTAGAGCAGTTTTGCCTATGGTTAATTGCACCTGAATGGTCTCTGATGCTTCGTGAGTTGCCACCAGCCTGGAGGTGTGGGTATCCTTGATGAATATGGATACAATCCCCTCCTTTTGTGGTACGGTCCAGGTTTTGGGGCCGGAACGCATGATATAAGGTAAAACATGATAGTGCCGGGGTGCTCTCAGGAGCCTTGAACCAGGTTTCCGTCACAGCACAGACATCACTGTTCTCCATACTGAGGAGGGCTTCGAGGGTGTGCATCTTGAGATTTAGACTTCTGGCATTGAGCAGCATTACCCTTAGTTTTTTTCCATTATTGTTTTCTAGGGCGGTGGGTTTAGAATTTGAGCCTTGTCTAAAAAAGGCACTATGGGGGTGGCAAGAGCCTTTGCCAATATCCGGAAACCCAGGGGTGACAGGAGCAAGCCGTCCCTTGTGAAGCAGCGTGGCTTGTCAAGCATGTCATTCCAGGCAGATAGACATTGGATCCCCTTAGAATGACACCAGAAATTAAGCCAATTATTGAAACTGATCATTTTGTCTCTGTATTGTGGCATCATTCTTGGTGAAGGTAGGATACTGCTCAGGGTCAGGGTCATACCAGCCTGGGCTACATAATCTGAGTGCTCCTTTATGTCTCTTTTCATGTAGTCCAGGGAGGTACGTCTCAGGTCATTTACACCGGCATGGACAATGACTGAGTCATACTTGTACTTGCTGTGGAGTGACCTGAGTGCTTGTGTTATGTGGCGGATTCTAGCGCCCGACAGGCAGCTTACTGTGACCCTCTCCTTGTTCAGTCTGGTGAGTGGGATGTCAGTGTGTCTGACTATGGAGTCACCTATGACAAGTGTGTCTGGCATTGTGTTTGGCCTTAAGGGCTGTGACTGATTTGCACACTGACTTTGTGATCTATGTGTTGCTTGTGTTATGTCATGAGGTGGCAGTTGTTTGGGTGTCTGCTTTGGAGGCCTCTGCTGTTTTGGTAGATTTTTGATCAGTGCCTCAGAGTATGTCTTTCTTTTTTTATGTGTTTGATTTGTAGTTGTGATAGTTCTATGTGAGACTGGGTTTATGGTGTGTGTGGTTACCTTCTCCTCCTGTCTGGTTTTGCCAGTCCTGAGTTGAGAGAGCTCAGCCTCCAGTTTGGCTATATAGTTGCATCTCTCACATGTATTTGTGTTTTGTGGGAGGAGGAGAGGGTTGTCTGTGTACATGAGGCAATTGTAACATTGCCTCAATATTCCCAGATTCACCAGCTGAGCAGGAGAGGACGCTAGCAACTGACCCTTTGACATGCTAGAAGAAATTAAAAAGTTTGCTGTGTAACTGAGTCAGAAAGGATCTATAGGGAAGTGGGTACTCAAGGGGGTTTTAAGCTAGTGAAGTACTTTGTATAATATAGAAGTGCTTTACCTGACTAAAAAATGCTTTAGGAACAAGTGCTGAGCTTTACAGATAGAGAATAGACTGTTTAGATTACACGTACAGCAGTTCTAAGAGAAAAAATGAAGAGCAGACTTTACGGAGCCAGAAATAGTTTAACCTTGTTTAACCAGCGCTGCCCAATGGTGCCCTAGTGGCAACTCCGCGCTAAATGCAGAAAAGGCAATAAGTCAGTAGTACAGGCTAGCACACTTTAGTGGGCAGCCAAACAATTAAATTAAACAGCAAACAAACACTTTTCGACTTGAATTAGACTAATTTCGACTAAAATGTACTTGGATGGTCACAGAGTGAGTACATGTGATTATACAGAGTTTTCTTATCACAATATACAGTGTACATTCACCATGTAGTCAGACAACAGTTAAGTACAGCAATAGCATACAGACTACTGATACATAATCACACCAAAAGCCTATCTTGGAAGTAAATGGATGATCACAGAGGTATTATGCTGCCCCACTAACTTGGAGGTGTAGGTATCCCTGATGAATATGCATACACCCCCTCCATGTTTGTGCCAGTCCATGTACAGTGGCTGAAATGTGTGTTATGGGTTGTAGTCTGGTAGTGCCGGTGTGCTCACAAGAGCCTTATAGAGGTCCCAGTCACAGAACAGATGTAGATGCTGTCCATACTGAGGGGTGCTGTGAGTGTGTGCATTTTGTGAATACTACCCCTGGTGTTGAGTCACCTAACCCTCATTGGTTCCACTATTGTGCAGTTCATGAAGGTGAGATCCACCTCTGAGAACTGCCTAAAAGTGGCACCATGGGTGCGCCAATAGCCTTGGCCAGCATTCCAAAGCCTTAGGCTGACACATGCAAGTTGGTATGGCATTGTTGCAGGCATGTATCCCATCTGTGCTTGTGTCCCATCTTTCCTGTAGGTAACCTACTGGTAAGCAATACAAAGCCTGAAACCTATCCATGTCCACTAGCTTCCAAGATAGGCTTTTGGTGTGATTATGTATCAGTAGTCTGTATGCTATTGCTGTACTTAACTGTTGTCTGACTACATGGTGAATGTACACTGTATATTGTGATACGAAAACTCTGTATAATCACATATGATGTTGGAGATGGCCTGCACTGTAGAGGTTCACAGATAGGTAGTAGGCTATCTGCCCAAGGGTATTTAGAAGCATAGCTACAGTGTGGTGGCTTTACCTGCATCATTGATGAAGTAACTGAGCCTCTGTCAAGCATAGCCAATGAAGTGATTCTAGGCAGAGTTGCTGGAAGCTGTTGAAGACTGGTGTGCTATAGGGTGATAGGGACACATAGTGTTCTCAAAAGGGCATGTTAACATGACAAACCAACAGCATTCAATTTCCCCAACAGGACTTGCAGCTGTAGAACTGGAGTGGCTCCCCCACACCCTGGCTGTATGTGTCTGGGACACATGATCCCAGGGGTGTATATACTGTTGGCCAGTCACACATCAAGGTTTCCCCTGAAGTGTGTCAGTGAGTGGCTATGCCAAATGTAGTTAGGATGTTAATGTATATTTTCCCAGTTCATGTGTCATGTCAGTATTTCGAGACGCTCACTGGGTGTGGGTGGCACCACCTGTTGTGTAGCTAAGCTTACACATAAGATTCATGGACATAGGAAATAGGCAGAAGGAACATCGATGTCAATAGTGTAATGGCTACAACATTTGCATAATATCTATGCAGTCCTGATTCAAATCCCAATAATGTCAGAGATGATTTACATGTTACATAGTATACCTTAACAACAGCTTGCATATATAGGTAGTATTCCACAAAATAATAAACATTTGGGACACACAACCGCTGAAATGCGCTTTAATCACCCTTGCACTGCCAGTGCTTGTTCTGAGACATAAAGCTACCACTGCCAGGATTAGAACACGCTACCATGTACACAATCTTCACAATAACCTACCACTAAGCTACCTGTGATGTATCAATGACAGTTGTGTATACTGACAGGTTAAAACACAAAAGGTAGGAATGTGTGGAAATAGGACAAACCGGCATGTACCCAATGAAAGGTGTATGCTATATATATATATATATATATATATATATATATATATATATATATATATATATAAATCAACATATAGCTAGAGAGAGAGAGAGAGGTAGAGAGAGAGAGAGAGATATGTCGATATATGGGGATATACATATATATATATATATATATATATATATATATATATATATATATATATATTTAGATATAAAGATAGGTTAACAACATCTACATAAACATGGAGGTACATATAAATGGGATACCTACCAAATACCAACTGCTTGACATACCGACGCACATAATCATGGGGCTTAAAGTCCGAAAGACCACAGTACTGAAACACCAGAAGCACGAGTTTTAAAATTGCGATGTTAAGGGACATTTAGTCAGTGCTTCTGGTGCTGGGGTTCAGGTAGGTTACTGTGTGTAAGTGTGTTTCTGAGGGCTGTAGTGTGTGTAAGTATGTGTTCTGAGTGTGGTGTGTGTTCCTAGGGGACTGTAATGTGTGGGTTTGCTTTGTGCATCTGTTTGTGCAATCTAGGAGGTAGAATATTAAAGTATGGGGGTGTGGGGGCACAGACACCCACATGGGGGTTGTAGGGGGGCTTGTCCACCTGCTCATATGTAGTGTAGGATGATTTGTTTGGATGTGGTGGGTAGCAGTGTGTCTGTGTGTGCGTGTGTGTGTCCCATATTTGTGTTACTTTCGCAAGTTACTGTCGCTGTTGGTAATGTGGGGTATGGTAGTCTGGGCTCGGTACTGTGGGCATCGGAATTGTGTGGTTTCGGGATTCCATAGGTATCCCATATCCAGCAGCTGAAGTGTTCATATATGAGTATAACATAGACCATAGCAATCACACATTCCACCACAATCAAACTTTATGAACAAAGGATATGGAGAGTATATGCCTATACACTATTACAAATATGTGCTATGGACATGAGCCAATGATAGGGTTACCACCTGTCCCACTTTGCGAGGGACAGTCCCTCTTTGGGCGGTTGTGTCCTTACCAAAAATATTAAATGTGGCAAATGTGCTGAGATTGTAGGACATAATTATGTCCCATATGTAATGTAATAGTTGCATACAATAGTTCTTTCTGTATCTAAAATACCTGCATGTTACAAAAAATAGGATAAGCAACTAAACTGCTACAAGAATAAGCTGATATTTAGGCAAAAAAGGAAAGGTCTATCCCTTGTACTGACCATGGGTTTGTGTCGGCCTGTAAAATCTGATGTGTGTCCTGAAAATTTACCACTATGGCCATTTGAAAAGGTGGCAACCCTAGCTAAAGAGGGTCACTCACCAACACAACTCCAGTGACTGCAAATATCTGTGACAGAAGTACACAGCTTTCATGTAGCAACACTTTATTACATTCCGATGTATTGCCAAAAGGATTCAAGGACTAACATCTCCTGCATACTATACAGGATCCAATTAACAGTGCCTTAATGAATCAACCTGCAATTACCATAGTATTAGTCCACTAAAGGATAAGTGTTCAAATAGGGAAGGAACCCTCACACACATATCGATTATGTATAAAAGCAGTTCCTACACACCTGCATCTGCTATGTACACCCACCAACTTCACCCCCACACCCAAACAAATTACAATAGAAACTGTAATAACATCACAAATCATTCAGTCACTGTACGACATCTGCAGAAGCCTTAACATACCTTGTCAGAGACACACTAACATGGCCCTGTGTGAAATAGTTGCTGTTATACAATGGAACAGCTGCTAATGTTACAAGGTTTGTTTGCACTAATCCCGTTTCAGAGGGTTGTGTGTACACCAGGAAGTGTTACCAATTACTGATTAACAGCACAGTATGATACACATGTACACCAAACCAAGGATGTCTGGTGAGCACACTGTAAACCACCTAACAGTTCATGCATAGCCATACAGCCTTGAGCTGCCCAAACATCCTTGCCAGACTGAAACATCTGCAGAAGTATCAGGTACAAACAAACCCTGCATAAGTAGCAATGTTCTGAAATATAACAGCTGTACTCACATGTAGAACAACATTTTCTAGCCATTTCACACAATCCACGGGAGTCATGAAGCTAATATATCTGTGTCTGTCTCCATATAGCTTTTGAAATACATCACAAACAACACATCCAGGCTGTCTTCCTTGAAAGTAAGGCAAATGGAAAATGCCCAAGTGGATTACTCAATTATACACCACTGTTGCCATGGTATAGGCTAATGGAGTAGCTGCACAGTCGATGTTCATCTAATTAACTACTTTGGAACACTAATTGGTGGTCAGGATAGCACGTTACCAATATTTAACTATAAAAGGACGGCTTGTTACACATTTAAACCATCTGTATATACCAGCATAACGTTACAAAGAAGATTGAAACACAAACTGAAAAGGATTAAATTAACAGTCAATGACACCTCGGGTTACTAATACGGTATGTAGAACACTCAGTATGTCTGTGTATGTAGTACATGTTCTGTAACATTTAAAGTGTACGAAATCCATATAGTTGAAACAGTTATCTTGTAGTGATGTATTGTTGAGCATAGTAATGCTTGTGGTATTTATGTGTGTACTGCTGTAGGTCACAAGGCAAACACCGCATACACCGCAAGGGGTACTATATAAGGGCTTTGAACCCAAATATTCCTCACCAGCCGCTGTCAGTGGCAGGGCTGGTCCAACAAGTATGTGCTATAACAGGGGATAGTATATGTTGATATATTGTAACAGTCGGCATATGTATGGGTGTATTACTGAGAATAACATGTCGAAGTTTGGCCCACTGTGCAATTATGATTTGCATTGTGGGATATTGTGCCGATATCTGTGTATTGTACAGTATTGTAGGCAGATATGTATTACAAGTTACATAGCATTACTGTTATGTTAGTTATGTCTATTGGCATTTACAATATACAATAACAGGATACATATGACTTGTAGTCACCCGACAGTTTATCAGCATGATAGCAAAATAAAATGGAAGAGCTAGTTAACTATCCATGCACATAAGACATGTAATAAGTGCAAAGGTAGGTACTAGGCTGTCTGCCCAAGGGTATTTATAAGCCTTATAAGTGTGTTGGCTTCTGCCACCCCCTTAGGTTAGTTCCCTGTGCCTCTGAACGGCAGAGCCATTAGTTCCCTGTGCCTCTGTCCAGCAGAGCCACTGCAGTGATCCCTGGGGTACATGTCTGTCTCCCATCCACCCATCAAGTTTCCCTTGAAGAGTGCTAGTGAGGGGCCCTGCCTGATGTACATTAGAATCATGTTCCAAAGCATGGGGAGTTACCAGGTCAGGAATCTATCCATCCAGCACATCCTAGTCATCATTGTGGTTAGGTGTATATCCCTAGAGCATGTGGCTCTCAGGGGCTTCTGTTTAGGTGGAGCATATCCAGCAATACTGGATTGGACATTGGCTCATTGTGTTGGTCAAGCAGTTTCCACTCCTAGCAAGACATCACTGTGAGTGGTGGTATTGTGCTTGGTATAGGATGGTACATCTAAGGTGACGGACAGCAGCATATGTTATGTAAAAGACCAGTGTCAGATATATGTAGAGCAACGTTCCTGCTAACAAAGACAACTACTAACACCAGAGCCCATTACAATGTGTTCTTTACGTCTAACTGTAATAGCATGGCCACTGTGGCCTTCCGTGTTTAAAATCAGAGTGCATCCCAGACAGCCCTGTGCTCTTTATGTCTAACTGTAATAGAATGGCCACTGTGGACTTCCATGTTTAGAATCAGAGTGCATCCCACAGAGCCCTGTGCTACTAAGTGTATGAGCATGCCCAGTATAACCTTGTGTAGATGGACACATATTGCATTCCGAACAGCCCTGTGCTACTAAGTGTGTGAGCATGCCAAGTGACATCTTGTGTCGGTTATGTGCCTCTGTGTATGGGCATGGCCATTGTAACCCTGTATAGTGATAGTAGTTGTCCATTCCACAGATGGTCATACTCGACGTCAGGATGGATTCCTACTTTAAACACACAGATTCACAGGTATGTACATCTTAACTGCCAGCATCCCTGTTGATGTCCGCATTCCTAGAAGGTCATAATGACAGCCTTGAAATGTGTAGCCTGTATGGCGCAACTTGTAACTATGTATTATTGTAATAGTGATCTGTCGATAGGCAGGTGTTCCGTTCCCACCACAAGCGTCTGCGTGTGTGTGTTTGTCCCTGTATGCCTGAGGACTGAATAATGCTTTTAGACTGCTCACACTCCATACAATTCCAATACCCACCTTTGGCAAGGCTGATGATGTCACCCACCTACAAATACACTTATAGGAGTGCTGTGGCCCAGTAATCTAGGTAGCGCATTCTGTAACTGCGTAATGCTGTAGGGTAATAAACTAGTTAGGTTGGTGTTCTAATCTCAGACTTGCCAAGTGTGTGTGTGTGTGTGTGTGTGTGTGTGTGTGTGTGTGTGTGTGTGTGTGTGTGTGTGTGTGTGTGTGTGTGTGTGTGTGTGTGTGCTTATCCCTGCCTGCCTGAGGACTGAATAATGCTTTTACACTGCTCACACTCCATGCAATTCCTATACCCACCTTTGGCAAGGCTGATGATGTCACCCACCTACAAATACACCTCTGGGAGTACTGTAACCCAGTAATCTGTGTAGCGCATTCTGTAACTGCGTAATGCTGTGCTGTGCTAAAGTAGTTAGGTCAGTGTTGACATGCCAGGTGTGTGTGTGTGTGTGTGTGTGTGTGTGTGTGTGTGTGTGTGTGTGTGTGTGTGTGTGTGTGTGTGTGTGTGTGTGTGTGTGTGTGTGTGTGTGTGTGTGTGTGTGTGTGTGTGTGTGTGTGTGTGTGTGTGTCTGCCTGCGTGAGACAAGTACAGTGCTTTGTAGAGTATCCACTCTCTATACAAATCACATGACCACCTTTGTCAATCCTTCTGTTGTCCCCCACTTAGGTCTACACCTGTAGGTGTGCTGTAACCCAGTATTCACCATAGCACGTGCCCTAAAAGTGTATTGCTGCAGTGTGATACGGTAGGTAGAGGTTCGTATACAGGACATGGCAAGTGTGTTTGTCTGTCAGAGCCTGTGTAGAGGTGGCTGTGAGTGTCTTACCATTGGACATGTTGGGGAGCAGATTTTGTAGTTTTCCTATATGGTGTCCGTCTTATGACACATTGGCCACTTCATGAGGAGTACAGCTGTCAGTCAGCCACGGGGCTGTGTTGGCAAGCCATACTCCTACATCTGGCAAAAGGCCTGGAGAAAAATGTATGCAACCCTACAAGTACCCGGTATATGTCCTGCACCCATGTGCCATGCACAAACACAGCTGCCTAGGATATCCCGCTATGTTGCTAGTACCATGCACATTGACGACAGATAGTAGGCATGGTGTGAATGCAGTGGCCTGCAGAGGACATGGCACCCTGTACAGTGATACAATAGGCACATATTTGCAGACATTGTGCCTTCACTATATTCCCCACTGGATGCCTGCAACATATGTGGTGCCATCGAATGTGATCCACAGAGGCCATACAATGCCATACACATGTGCCCTGTATGGACCAATGCCACTGACACCAGGGAATACCTGTATCATACTATCAATGCAGGTGCAGGGTCGACTTTCTCACTATAAACAGGTTTCGCCACACCAGGACAGTACCTGCATATCGGGGGATAACAGTCTGTGTACACAACATGTGCCTGCCAAACCAGGTACACCTGTACATGTCACTGTACAGTATTGTGGAACATGCACATCCCAGGCAATGTCCATGTGAAGGACTATCAAACACAGACATGGCATGCATTGCAAAGCTATGGCCATACACATTGGTAACCAGGATGCCAGGGCAGATCATGCAGTAGCCATCTATGTGGGACATTGCAGACATTACACCCCTGCACTGCACACCATTATTGGTTGATGCGATGCCAAGGAGTACCCCTCACTCAGCCTTGTACAGCCATGTTGCACAGCCAACCACTACACATCCATGCAACAATGCATACATGCATGTCAGTACTGGCACCTTGTGTCTGCATGTGGGTTATGATGCACACAACCACAGTCACTCCCAGTATAACCCTCATTGGCATACCAACAGATGTAAAACACTTTCACATGCCCTAGCCCATAGAACCTCCAGATATCCCCTGTGGTGCATGTAGTCCTGTGCATTACTGCAGTGTGGCAAACAAAGTAGTTAGGCTTTGTATTTGTGGCCCTGGCAGAGTGCCATTGCGAGACCATTAGGGGGTGTGGTTGTGGTGACAATGGCATCTGTTCACGTGGACAGGCATGTGTGCCACACCTAATGTATGTCTACTAGATCTCTGTTACAGATGCCTCTCACCTACACACATATGTTCTTACAGCACAGCAACATGTCAGCTTTGTGGCACATGTAGTAACATCATGCACATGTAATAGTAATGACTAGTCAGTCAGGGGTTTGACCCCTGTACTGTTAGCATATGGATGATGCGTAGGGTTAGGTCGCCAAGCCCTTCTCTGGTGTACTTTGCCTGTCCCACCCACACACTCTCTGGTGGATGTGGAGGTGTACACCTGCTCAGCAGCAGCATGTGTATTGTAAGTGATGGACATGATCAGGTGATGACCTCTGCACCTATTGCAGTCCTTCTCTAGCTGATTGCATGTGGAACAGCTGTGATGGTGTTCCCATAGCCATTCGCATGATAAACGCAGTACACTATTTAGGAAAAAAAATGTTGGTATTTGGCCATGACAGTCGCTGTGAGTGGTACCTGGATGTGGTGTTCTGAAATGGCATCACAAATGATATCTGGATGTACCTCAAACATCATACACAGTGGGAAATAGCCTAAAGACAGGAGGGTGATGGGCCACACATGACTATAGCATATAAGTGTAGCTATGCTGCATTGAGACTACTGCCTGTTTAACATGTTGTGTGTGGTAATAGCTATTCTGCATCTTTTAATACAAACATGACAGTACTCTGTTCGTGAGGGACCCCCATCCGTAGGGCCATCTGTGAACTGGTCAGTGTGTGGGTCCATTTGTTTCCTGTGTTACACACTAAACACACAAATGTGCACAGCAGGAGTATAGTGTGAGGATTGCAGACAGTACATGAAGATAGGGATGTGTTACTGCCATCGCATCTCTGACTGGACATATGTCACATGAAACAGTGGTATGACAGACACTGTCTGAGGTTTCCAGTGACAAGCCAATAATGGGCAACTGTTCATAGCTGTGGTCACACGTCTACTACACATTGTACAGAAGGCATGCAGTATATATGCATGTGTTGTGCTCCCTCTGCAAATGTATACCATCTGTTGTGTTGGGTTGATGGTGATATCTATGCATACTGTTGTAGGTAATCCTGTATGCTGTTGTCTATCACTAAGCCATATGTGGGTTTAAACTGCAACACCATAGGCTGAATGGGTTGGGAGGTCCAGGCAGAACCTCCTGTCCCACTTCAGCTGACCATGGCACTGGGCACCAGCACATCTGGGGCCCAGCCTTGGACATTAACCTCTGCTGGCTCTACACCACCTTCTGGTGGTACCACCACTGAGGATGAGGCATTTCCCCCTCTGGGACCAGGACCAGACAGGTACATGTCTGCTGTCATGAGGTCCCGGACATGTTGTGTTGGGGGCTCACTAAGGGGTTCCGAAGCCAGATACGCAAGCTCAAGGGTGGAGTGTCACATTTACAGGGTGATGCTGCCCCTCCTGGACAGCCCCCAGCACTGCCTCCTTTGCAGCTGTTTAGGTGCAGTGGCGGCTGCCCATGGCTGAGGTCCTCTGTCCCACTGTTCCCATGGGCTTGAGAATGCCGAACACCCATCCCTGTCCGATGTGTATCCCCCCACGAGTCATATACCAACCCTGTATGCTGTTTGCTGTCTTGTCTGTGATCCTACCCTACATATCCTCCCCAGTCATACTTACACTCCTTCCCCCACATCTGACCCTCACCCTATGGAAACATAAGGCCAATCAGCTCCTAGGACAACATCAGCCCTATACATAGCTATCCATTTCACCCACGTGCCCACTGGACACATGTACCCTTGTAATATGCATCACAACATACTCCTGTTATCCTCACCCCTGTCCCTCAGGTGCACGATCCTGGTATGCACATCAGTTCTAAACATACCCACAGCCTGTACAAAGGAAAGAGCTTCACTGTTTTGAATAAATAAAAGCTTATTCTTGTAGCATTATAGTTGCTTCTTCTATTTCTTATAACATTTAGGTGTTTCAGATACAAAATAATTGTTTTATGCAACTACTACAGACAATATAGGAAATCTTTGTCCTAAAATCTCAGGACATTTGCCACATTTTCAGTTATTTTGCAGGACACAACTGCCCAAAGGGGACTGTCCCTTGCAAAGGTGGACAGGTTGTAACCCTAACCAATTCTATCATCTTTCTAAGGTAGTCAGCGGAATATGCGCTTTCTGTCACTATCAGACCTTTCATACGAATGGGGAAGAATGAACACTGAATCAGGGACACTGCATAACAACATCAGGGACACATTTAGAAGTTTGGTGCTATTAACCTGACACATTGACAGACCCAGAGCATATGTAGTCATACACATTGTCTGAGGTACATGCTGTTTATGTCTCTTACATGTTGTCATTATTCATTACGTGTATTCCACTGCCTTTCCTCCTTATATCACTAGTTCTAGGAGGGTTTAGGTGGGACAGAGTTAGATTCTGAGTCGTAATCATGGACGTCCCTGGTAATCGGGGACAGTTCTATGGTATGATCCCTATG